>NC_142115.1:36947500-37082500 GCF_056152115.1 Neolamprologus brichardi
AGTTTGCAGGTGCAAGTGTTGCATTTTGAGGAGAAATTTATTTGAGCGAAGAAAAGCTGAATGTGAGTGAATAAAATTTATTCCTGCTGCAAAAACTGTATTTCAGTGTTTGCTATTATCCACACACACAACAGCCCCTCTCGCTCAGGTTTTGCATTTGCGCTCGCTCGTAATGTGTTGCTCACGCTCTCAACATTTCTGCCCGTGCGCACTCAACTCTTTCTCTACACCAGGGGTCCCCAATCCCAGTCCGTGAGGGCCGGTGTCCTGCAGGTTTTAGATCTCACCCTGGGTCAACACATGATTAGTTCATTACCAGACCTCTGGAGAACTTCAAGACATGTCGAGGAGGTCATTTATCCATTTAAATCAGCTGTGATGGATCAACATCTAAAACCTGCAGGACACCGGCCCCCGTGGACTGGGATTGGAGACCCCTGCTCTACACCGTTATATTTGTGCCACAAAACCAGCCAATCACAGACTTGGATGCAAAAAAATCTGATTGGCTGTTTTGGTCTCCAATCAGCTCGAAATGACGAAATGCAATATCCCAGAATCCATTTCGTCCAAAGCTCAAACGAGGCAGTGGCGGAGGAGCTCAGAGTGGCGGAGTTTGAAATATTACTCTTTCTGGGTCACAAAATAAACTTTAAAGATATTTTCATGCGAGAATGTTTCTGTGTAAACTTCAAATATCTGCTCTTTTTATCAAGACATCACATATTTGCATAAGTGCTCTGACGTGTTCAGAGGTGCGTACTTGTGCGTACTTGCGTTCTCGTGTACTTGTGATACGTCATCAGTCGGAGACCAAGTACTGTTCCAATTCAAAGTACGCATCAAGCCGAGAACGCGAAAAAGTCCCGGATGTGTTCTCGCTCCATCTGTTTTATTTATTTATGCATCTTTGGTGACGTGTGTGGACTTGGTACAGCTAAATATCCCAGAATGCATTTCGTCCAAAACTCAAACGCGACAATGGCGGACGAGCGCGGCTAAAAACTTTTAAATATTACTCTTTCTGGGTCACAAAATAAACTTTTAAGTTATTTTCAAGCGAGAATGTAAATATTTAAATATTTGTTCAGTTCTCTTCCAAACCCCAGCAGCTGTCTATTGTAATTTTTGAGTGTCCACTAAAATAAAAATAAAAGCGTTCAAACATCTTACCTGCTTGTTTTTATTAAGGCATACATGTGCACTATTTTTATTAATAGAGATTTTGCGACTGAGGTTAAACGTGATGAATAAGTCACTTAGATCACGTCTAAATGTTAATGTTTGGTTTATTTCAGTGTTTTATTTGTTCCTGAGTAAGCTTCATAACATATTACTCACAGTTAAATTAAGAGGGGACGGCAGTAAAAACTCCAGACCTGTGACATCATCAAGTACGCTGGTGTTCCAATTGTACAAATTGCGAGTCCGTGCTCGCGTTCTCGGCGATTCGCCGAGACTCGCGTACTTGAGAATTGAGAAAGGGCCCGAGTTAACGATAAAAACCCTGAAAACCATCAATTTCACACCCGAGCCTTAACTCTCGCGGCCCGGTACCAAAGGACTCGGGGGTTGGGGACCGCTGCATAATGACCAACAGGGGGCGACTCCACTGGCTGCGGAAAGACCAGCTGCTCTTTGACCTCATGAACCCTCCTGGGTTTTAAAAGCTAATTTTTAGCATTACTGAATACAACATGATGTCATGTAGGAGAATAATGCAGAGTATTCATCAGGATGGAAGTTGCTACTAATATACATGAGCAGCATCTCGTGATTTCACAGTCAGCCCAACATGTTTATTACATGTTTAATGCAGCAGCTACAACTATGACTTTACACCGTCTGTGTTGTTAGTCAGCAAAACTATGTGTGAACGCACAAAAACAACCTGAAGCCACATCTAAGTTTAAAAGTAGGAGCCAGATCGTCCTCACAATGCAGATATGTCCACATCACGAAGGTCCCCAAGAAGGTGAGTAAACATACCCACACACATATTTGTTTTCATATCTTAGTGAGGACATTTCATTGACATGCTTTCCCTGGCTGCTCAGCCGAAACCCAACACAACCTCACCCTAACCCTGACACTAAAACCACATTTTGAGTCTCAAAAATGCCTCAAACTCGTGAATGTTGGTCCCCACAAGCAGAGATGGGCAGTAACACGTTACTTGTAACGCGTTACTGTAATCTGATTACTTTTTTCAAGTAACGAGTAATGTAAGGGATTACTATCGCAAAAACGGTAATTAGATTACCGTTACTTTCCCGTAGGAACGCTGCGTTACTGCGTTACTAAAACCGTGATTTTTTGCGAGAATGTCTCATGACAGTGACGTAAGCGAGTGCGACGTTCGTGACAACAGCTGTGTGCAGATCAACAATGGATCATATATCGAGTGCAGAGAGAGTATGAGCGTGCAGCGTTTAAAGCGTGGAAGTACTGACCTTACTTTGAGTTTGATTCCATAAAAAGTGACAAAAACATTAGTGTCCGTTGTGCGTGGGAAGAAAACTTCTTTTTACAGCGAAACAAACCCCTAAACTTCCGAACAAGCACCGAGTAGCTACGACGTAATGGGAAACTCACAGAGAAACTCGCGGATTCTTCCACTGACCGCTGCACACCTGCACCAGGGTAACCCTCCGCCTACCCCACTCCTGCTTTACAGGTGAAAATAGAGCAACAGGACCGCTAGTCTTTGACTTTATTTATTTTCTGCTGTGTTTTACTTGCATCTATTTGAAAGACTGAGTGTAAACACACAAAATATTTTATTTTATGTGCTGGAATGTGCAGAAAATAGGTTTAAATGTTAAACTAATTTCTTCCAGTCAGAGAATGTTGCAGATAATTAAATTTTTGCTTGATGCATAAAGTTAAAAGATTAAAACGAATAAAACAAGTTTTAAAAAGAGACTTTTCCATTTGATTACATTTTGTATGATGATTATGTAGAAAAAGTAGAATTGGGCTGAAAGATCTATCACTTTATCACCTATTCAGGTTGTAAATCGTGTTTTTAAAAAGTAACTAAGTAATTAATTACTTTTGAAAATAAGTAATCAGTAAAGTAATGGGATTACTTTTTTGGGGAAGTAATCGGTAATTAGTTACTGATTACTTTTTTCAAGTAACTTGACCAACACTGCCCACAAGTATAGTAACATGCAGGTTTTCTGTCCTCACAAAGATGTCTTAACATGTACACACACACACACACACACACAGAGTGAAAGACAAAGTGCAACCACAGGCTACTTAAAGTGATGTAAGTCGTCATCGGTGACACAAAATGTCATCGTCTGGCCAAATCCAGTTACAGCAGCAACGAGGAAGCTGTTTAAGACGATCACACGCCCACAGTCTCTGCTTTACGTGAGACGTCTCAGCAGGCTTAAAGACGAGAAAAGGAAAAATGCTTCTTTTTATCAGGCGACTGGTTCAGCTGCAGATTCACGTCGATGAAACGTCCGTGCCAGAAACAAGAGATTAGTGACTTTTTTTAACCTCCTGTCTTGTTCATTATTGCACGGATCAGTGTTCTGCTGCTCATGTGAAACCCGTGTTTGGAGCTTCCTTTCAACACACACACTCACACACACTCACACTCACACACACGCTGAGAGGCTGTAAGTGGAAAGGAATGAGTGGAGAAATGCATCATGAACGGCTGAGATGATGCTGCTCGCAGATTTATGAGCCGAGATCGTGTTTCAGCCCCTGAAGAGCATATTTAGTCTACGTCCACTCTGTCACATCCACACCTCGTTTATGTGGTTTACTTGTGAAATTTGTCTTTGTGCAAAACTCGAGTGATAAAAACATTCCTGGGATTTTCTTTTCCTTCGTTTTTCACTGAGGCTTTGCAGCAGTGATGGGATAGTGTCCGCTACATTCATCTGAAACAGATTTTAGTTGTTGCAGAGTTACTGTAAAAACTTGCAAACGACTAAAGTGCAAAGGTCAAGGAAACAGGTTTTTAACCACGTTATGGAAAAGTACGGTTAAAATGTCTGCAGGACGCCTGTAAATCTAGTTCCTTTTATTAAAGACGCCCTGATTATAGTTGAGCAACAGCTCGTCTGGATTTATGCTTTTAATGGGCACGAAACAAACGACATGTTACAAAATGAAGTATTAAGTCCAAATATTAAATTATTAATTGTGCAACATGAAAGAAACGATTAAAAACATTAGAGTTGTGTGTGTTTTTCTTATAATCCATCAGAAGTTCTTGTGTTTCTGTCCGGCTGCAGGCGTGGATCGCTCGGTGCAGACTAACTCCTGACATAAACAAAGCCGCTCGCACTTCCAGGCGTCACAACTCGAGCACGAAATGACATCGGACACTTTTTATGGAAGTTCAGTCTTATAAAGTTTATTGACGTGAGGGAAACATCGACATCGTGTTTAAATACTCGACACAAATAAAGTTATTCAAACATGCGTGTGTGAAATATTCGACACTGTACAGAAATATCACACCGTCTGTTTTGCGATGCAGTGCTCGTGTTTACATTTGACCCAAAAACCACAGCTGAAGCTGATCTCTGCTGAGACGTGTTTGTAGTGCAACAAAGGACACCTCGTGGATTTTAGTGGAATGCTCGACTTATGGCGGGCGTGGGCCGTTTCAGGATGGCCTCCACGGAGAAGGACAGGGACTCGCTGGGCGCCGTCTTGGTCCCTACAGGCTTGGACAGGAAGTCTTTGGCGTACCTGTCTGTGAGTTTTACCGCCTGAAAGTCTTTGGCGGCGCTCTCCCTGTACTTGCGCGCCGCCTCCTCTAACAGCTCCTTGCAGTACGGCGCTCTGAGCTCCGGCCCGCCGCTGGCTTTTTCACTCAGCGAGTGCTGGATGAGGGAGTGGAAGGAGTTGAGTTTCATGGAAGGCTTAGCGTTGTCCTTGCTCAGCTTGTTGAGGACTTGGCTGGAGTTCTGGGAATGCGGGCGGTTGGGGAAAGATTGTCCAAAGCTCCTCTTAGGAGGAGAGAAGGCCGAGCACTCCCTCTGCTCCCCCTGGGTGACGGCAGGTTTGGGGTCGGGCCTCTGAGGGTCTGATAAGTCCTGCAGAGCGGCGGCTCGGGATCCCTCCAGTTTAGCGGCGAGCAGCGCGGCCTCCTGCTCTGGCGGCTGACTCTCAGCGGGCATCGCTTTGGGCTCCCACACAGCACCGGGCTTCATGTTCTGCACCGCCGTGGCGTTGAACAGGCACTGCTGGTACAGAAGAGCGTCTCCCAGGTTGGCTGCGCCGCGGGGCCACATCACGAAGCCGCCTCGCGACGGCTGCAGCGGGTAATGGCGGTAGGTGGTCGCCACGCTGACGTTGGAGGAGATGAGCTCGACGTTCCCAGGCGTCGAGGGGTACTGCACGCCCAGATCCAGGCAGTTAGGGGCGAGGAAGCCGCACAGCTCTTTGGGCTGCGGCTCGACCGGCGCTGCCGGCGAGTAGGCCGTCTTGTAGGCGTTGTACTCAGACGAGTGGTGGACCAAGCCGTTGGGAAAGAGGAGCGAGCCTGGAGCGCCCTGGTTGTTCTCCAGCAGCTCTCGTTCTTTGTACTCCCGCTCCAGCATGATGCTTTCCAGCTCCTTGTCTGCAAAAGCCCGTCTCTTCCTCATGCGGTCGCTCAGCGGCGGGGGAAGAGACGGGTTGGCTGCCAGGAATGGATCCGACTGCACCGGGCGATATCCTGTCATCGAAAAACAAACGTTCAACTTTTATGACATCGACATCGACACCCAACACAGATAATAATCTAATTACATTTATACTTAGTAAAGCTGCTAAACGAGTTAGCGTAGCACGTGCCGACGTTTTACTGCTTACAGCTGTTAGCACGTCCTTATCGCCCCTTTGGTGTTAAAGGAAAAAGAAATGTAAGCCCCGCTTCGAGCGACGGAGGCAGAAGTTTTTCTTTTTGTCTGAGCCGTACCTTCCAGGATGCTTTTGGCGAGCATGGTGGACGGTCGGATGTGTCGCTGATATATCGTCCTCCTCTCTGCAGGAATCGGTTTCCCGGATACGCCTTTCTTATCCTGGGAAATTAGAGAAACAAAAGAGAAATATTTAAAAGACGCTGACAGAGTGTTCACCTTAATCCTTGTTAAAATAACTGATTTTTCACAGCTCAGGTCCACGTCACCTGTGTGTTTGGATAATAAAAACCAGCCTTAACAATAATCCAGCAGCGACACACATCTCTCCTGTTATTACCTTAAAAAGGCCTCAAAACTGCCCTGAACTGGACGGAGACGCAGGACTAACAAATCCAACATTTAACACATTTAGTTTTTGTGCAGTAACAGAAATGAGAGAAAGTGTTTGTTAAAGATATGAACCAGGATATTTAACAGCAGCTCAGCTTCATCTGGTCTCATCTTTAAAATGCTGTTTTGCTCTTTTACAGAAATATGTGCAGATTCTTCACACACACACGAAACAGCTGTGATTTTGTGTTTTTATTCTAATTCTCTTCCTGAGCCTTTATTTGGGGAAAACTAAATATTCCTCGTTTGCTGAATGAACCTGAAAACCTCCAACGGCTCCTCGGATGTGCTTTTATACTCGTGTTTGTTCAGTGAAGCTAACAAAGCGATAACGTGCACGCTGAGCCTCGGCTTTACTCTGATCAGCTGCAAGCCCGAACACAGAGCCTTTAAAATAACACTGACGGCGCTTCTGAAGGCTTCAGGTTCTTAGAAAAACTTTGGAAAAATCAGCGATTTTCTTTTTCTTCCACTGTAGCAGAAAGGACGGTGTGCAGATGTGAAGAAGTTATCACAAACAACACGGAGAAGCGCTCAACTTCTCAACTGTCCCACAGACGAAAGCAGAAACAGCAACAAAAGAAGGACTTCAGCGTTTCTGTGCATGCTGGTCACGTGTGACACGACAGAAGCTGCGACCACAGAAGCAACGCCTGATTCACTAACGCTGAGGACGGGGTCAAAGGCCACAGGTCACTGTAGCGGCTCCAAGTAGAAGATAAATATGTTGAGCTGCTCCTGATCATCTGAACTTCCCGAGCTGCAGGGCAGCAGGGATCCAGGCTTCCAAGCGAGCAGCTGATGACACACGTGAGTCCTTCCTGTGTGATTAGCGCACCTCCACCACACACCACCCTCAGTCTCACCTCTGTGGCCTGCTGCCTCCTCAGGGCCACCTGCGCCGCCATCACCCGCTGCCGCTCCACCACCAGCAGGCAGTTGGCGCACTGGCAGTCCCTCCAGCGGCAGAAGCGCTTGTGGCCCTTCAGGCAGGACACCACGCCGTGGTTGCGGCAGCGGGCGCACTTCGGCGTGCGGCTCAGTTTCCTCTGGTCACCCGCGCACATGGGGCCCGCCCTGTCGCGGCTCTTGGTGCCGGGGCAGTCGTCCTCTGAGGCGGCGTGGCCGAGCCGCGGAGAGGCGGGGCGCTCGGAGGAGTCGGCCAGCTCTTCGCTCTCCGTCTCCAGGCTCTCCACGTCGATCTCCAGCTCGCAGCCGGAGTTCTCTGACATGTCTGCTGGATTTGAAGCCAGTTTGTACCTGGAGACGAATATGACTGATTAGATTATGATCAGGTGAGAAAAACTGGCACTTAAAATATGTAAACATCACCAGTTTGTCAGAGTTTACACACCAAACATTTCCTCATCTGGACAGTTTTATGAATTATCCCAAACTTTCATTTCTTATTTAAAAATAATAAAATAAAAATATTTTTAGTCTAATAAGTAGATTATCTACAAGAATAAAAAGATAATAAATCTGTTGTTCGTTTTTTTTTTTATTTAAAACAGCTTTTAGTTTTTCAGAACATTTATTTTTATTTACAGCTGTGAAATATTTAACACGACAGTTTGTAATCAGAGAAAGTGAGGCCTTAATAAAACCAGAACTAGTAAAACTCCAACAGTCTGGTCTCAGAGCAGTTTGTCACATAACCCGGGATATCTGTGTGACACCGGCTCACACAGTTTAATTAAACCGGTTTAATTCATCTGCGTCTGAGCGACTGAGCCGAGAAACACTTTTAAAGAACGGAATTAGTTTTACCTCCAGGAGTCCAGCAGGGCGGGAAACGTCGTTAACACCGTGATGAACGCCACACACACACACTCACACACTCACGGTCCAGACTCGAGCTTGTAATTAGCCGCTAATTGCGCGGATAAACGCAGAGGGCACCGGGGACGCGTCCAACTTTCCTCTGACTCGGACACAAGGAGCCACACCGCTATGAACCGAAGCAGGCTGCCCTCTGATTGGCTCGTTTACAAACACGCAAAGAGCCAATAGGAGCAGGAGCAGTTATGCAGGGGGCGGGCCGAGCACCGGCCGCGAGCACCGAGCGCCCTGCGGTGACTTCAGGAGGTCACTGTCCAGGAACGACAGGCCGAAAGGGGGAAGATGTTAAAAAGAGAAAGTGGTCCAGGACACCAGCGCGACAGTTTATCTGTCTGCGTTTGATTTCAGCTTTATGTGAGACACGGAGCACTGCTTTAGGCCCGACTCACCGTCCTCTGCGCGTCATCGAGCTTTTTAGTTTTCAGCTGAAAAAACGAACAAACAGAATTTTCCAAAACTGTAACTTTCAGTCAGCAAATGAGGAAAACTGTCATTTATTGATGAGTAAGAATTTAAAAAGAGAAGAATAATTTTATACAGATTGAACCTGGTGGATTCACTTCCTGACGTCATTAATCTGTAGGCATTAGCTGCTGGCCTCTGCCCAGAGACGGGGGGGGGGGGGGTGATACAGGTGTCCTGCAGGTTGTTACAGTCCGTGCAGCTGGCGCAGATAACCGGGGAAGATTACCGTGTTGTCACAACAATCACACCTGAGAGAAAAACCCACCGTGTCAGCGTGAAGAGGAGCCCCACACAAAACAGCCGCGGGAGGCCCGAATGTGCCTCAGACCAGCAGACGCGTTATAGAATATCTGAATATTATATTAATAAATCTGATTGTTATAAAAGCAGTTATTCGCTGCTTTTATTTTGGAAATCCATCCTCATAATTCTCCTTTAACGCTATAAACGGACTGAGATGAAGTCTGAGTGCTCTCTGTGGTCCTCAGTGTCTTTTTCACCCGTGACACTAATGACTGAATGTGGGACTCGCACGCGTGCATCTTTGACTGCTGATTGAGAGTCAGCCTCACAAAGACAAAAACACGGACACGTAACATTTATTCATTGTCAACCGACTGTGGGACAAAGCACGCGCGCACAGGCCTCCACAGTGAACGGCAGCGCGGACTGCTGCGAGTTAATGTCACGCATGTGCTGCATTGAGAAAGAAGGCCGTGGGACTCTGTCCTGCGGGATTTTTTCAAACTAAAAATGTCCACATATTTTTAATTTACTGTCACTCTGCGCATGCGTAATATTAAAAAGAGATTTTCTTAAATTACATTTTTATCTGTTTATAATTCTCATTAAGATAATATAATAATTCAATTAATATGATTTTTCTCCGGTGCAAATTTAAATATAGTCACAGACTTTTATTAGCTCTTTATTTTTCGTGACGAGTTCAGATCGTTATTTCTTATTTTCAGGAGGACCTGGTCTCCGTTTCCCCCCCGGACGGTCCCGCTTTGTGCTTTTCTGGCACGCGGACTCACGGTGAGCCGGTGTTGTGCCAAAAAGTGATCGCCTGGCAAAAACTGATGTCCAGTGTTTCCGTGTATTTTTTATGTGTAATATCTTTACGTGTGTTGGTAAACAGACTTCGGTGAACAGCGTTTACAAAGTGTTCATATATAGAATTAAAAATTATCTGTTTTTTCAAGTGTCTTTACAACTCTGTGTTATTGTACTGACATTATAACCAACCCGCTCCTTTATCCGCACCTAAAATATTTTTACTGAACTATCGTCATATTTCCTCTTGGCCAACTTACTCTTAAAAATACATTTTTAATGTTAATGAGTTTTTTTAACTGCATAAATAAATGTTATATAAACGTCGCTGCCAAAAACTGATCGCGGCTTCTACCTTGTTACACGAATGTTGTTTGTGGCTCACTATGACTTTGTGTCATCCATGAGGGAAGCATTTGACATGTTTCACATATTATAGCTCAAAAAGTTACTTATAGCAGTTTAAATACGAGCAATCAGTTTTTGGCAAATACCGGAAATCGCTTTTTGGCAGACAATCCGTTTTTGGCGCAACAAAAAGTGCCAAAAAGTGTCCGCAGGTGGAGCTTTATTTGCTTCTCCGTCTTAATTTACTGCGGAGGTTACGAGCAGCCCACCCGCGGCTGCTGCTTCCACACCGGGAATGCTTTGATCCGCAGGGCCGGACAGGCGGGTCCGCGCAGAGCCGGACCCTCCAGGTGAAATGTGGACGTCACGGAGGTCTTTCAATGACTTTTCAGAGAGGGGTTATTTTTGAACTCCTTGAAGGGATTATATGGATCCGTGAAATAGTTGGAGGCTTTGAGGAGTTAATCTAAGAGATGTTTGGTGAATTTCCAAGGCCAAGGAATTTCCAGGTTTTAGCTGAACTCCGCATAAGGATTTTCCAGGGACCTTTAATTTGATTTAAGAAACGTAGCTTGTTAAAGGGTCTTTGCAGGGAGTCCTGATTTTTTATTGATTATTTATTAATTCTGATATTTTTCCTTCGTGAAATTTGATCATTTCGTGGGTGTTCGCTTATCTGCTCAGAGGTTGGGGTGTATCAAACAATTAGGTGAGGACTCTGGGAATCTTGGGTTTTAGGCACTGATGGAATTTCATAAAAATTCACGGGTCTGTTGAGTCTCGAGTGCTTTAAAAGAAACTCTGAGAAGAAAATATAAGTTCATATTAATTTTAGGTGCTTTGCAAACCCCCCCTTAATGTTTTCGGGGTGTTGTAAGACAGATTTGTTCCACTTAGCAATTTCAGAGGTTATTACAAGGAAACCCAGAGATCCTTGAACAAATTCCATGATCACCTCAGGAATCCTGAGATCTACAATCAGTTTTCCTGGATCCTGGAGTGGTTTTGAAACATTACAGGTGTTTCCGGCCTGTGAATTTTTTTTTAGAGTATTTCCTGAAACCAGGAAATCTTAGTTTTTGTTCCCTGAAGATTTTCTGTGAGGATGTTCAGCGGGGTTTCCTCTCCAATGTCATAAATGCAACAATATCCTCAGACAGTATCGCCTCAGCTTGGATGTTCCTGATGTTCCTGTAAAGAATAACCGAGAGTCATTAGTCATCTCATGACTTTTAGTCATCTGAACCTTCGATTGGTGTCTCTTTATGATTCCATAAACATTTCAGGAATAGTTTTCCACAGTTTGTTGTTGTTGTTTTGTGGGCGTGGCTCCCTGCCTTTGATTTTCCTGCACCAGGTATTTCCCCCAAAACAAATGAGTTCAGGTCCAACATGACATCATGAAAATAATTTTAAACAGCACAGGAAACAGTTTCCAGAACATTAAAGGCTTTTTTCAGCGTGCACAGATATGTGACAGTGTGTGTTTATAAAAATCACGTGTTAACTGCATTTGAGCTTTTTGTGGAAACATGCAGGAAGCAGCGATTTTGGTGATATGACCTTTGCGTGGATGCAGACACACAGTCCTCACATGCTGTCCAGTTTACTTTGGGCCTGATTGAAACAGCAGCATCTCGTTGGAAGCGTCCTGCTGTGCACGCCGTAAAGTGTAACAGGAGCTGTGTATAGACAGAACGAGCAGCGTGGGATCACTGGGGATCCTGCTATGTTAATTAGCCTCTGATGGACCGACAACACATGCAGCTGAATAGAAAACCAGGCGGGGCGACATTTGTCTCTGTCTGAAGGAGGCTGACACCTCGACCTCTCATGGCCAATGTGCAACAAAGAGGAGGACGTGTCCTACAGCTGCCTGACAAGCCTCATCCACGCTCTTTACTTTCATCTGCATTTGCTGCACTCAGCCTGTAACCCCACTGCTGGTCATCATGTGATAATTAGCACATTTTATCTGTGAGAAAGAGAAGCAGCTTTAAAGTGAACTTATATTCCTTCAGTCTGAGTTTGCACTGAATAAAAGATGTTACTTACAAGCTCCCCACACTTTCATTTGGAGAATAATATCATTGTGATGTTTGTGAATTACACTCGTATCATATCCAGAAAACTTTCCTTTTATCCTAGTTTCACTTTTATGTAAAAATATTGTATGTAAAATATATTTATGTGGATAGAAATGTTTACCACACAAGCATGTGCTGCAGATTAACAGGAATGTGAAGTTTTTAAGATTAAAACGTGACATTCCTCTGTTGTCCACTGGGTGGCAGCCTTCAGCCGGAAATCCGACGATGTTCTGCTATTTTTACTCCACCAAAACAAACAAACAAACAAAAACAACAACAATTGATGTAAAAGTTCCTCTCATTGTTTGAAAGAGTCCAGATCATTTAACCTCTTTGCTATAATTAAACTATTGATTAATATTAGTCTGCATTTGATCAGAAGTCTTCTGCTTTGGATGGAAATTTGATTTCTTATTGTGGGGTTTAGATTACATTAGCTTCAAAGATCTTTCATTTTTTACATTTTACAGCTGGTTACACGGTTTAGCTCAATTTTAGTCATTAATTATCAGCTGGTAATATTTAACCTTTCCTCATTATGTAACAATTTACACACACACACACACAGCCTGTCAGATCAGGATGTTGTGACATTGTGAAAGGTCAGTTTTACCGGGTATATGATGATATACATGTGTGTTGGCTACACGATGGCTCCACATCCAAACACGCTGAATCATTTCATAATGTGAGCAGTTAATGCATTTCACTGAGTCTTTCAGCAGCTTACTGTAAAAGAGACTGAGCAGTGTGATTTGGTTAAAGCCAAACCTGTAACATTACATATTTCTTGCTATTGGAAAGGTCAAAGGTCAGAGCAGTGACAAAATTGATTCCGGTTCAAAAGAGCCAGATTTCATGAAAATGAATGGATAGTGCAGGAAGAGTGGCTGTCTGAAAATTAGATGGATTATCTTTTTTGCTTTGGGGGTTTTTTGTATTTATAATTCAGTTTCCACATTTCTTCCTTCCAGGAGTCCAAAAAAAGAAGAAGAAGAAAAAAGAAAGAAACTAAGTACAAAATTAAGTTGATATTAAACGTGTTCCCACTTAAATATTAGGTATAAAATCCGTTAATGAGTCACATGTTACTATTTTAAAGTAGTTTTTTTAAAGAAAATATTTGGTAAATGAATCAATTAATGGAATAAATGTTTATGTGCTGAAGGTTCAGGGCTGAGGCCAGAGCTCCTATTAGTCAATATCATTGTGGTGCATATAATGTCCAGTAAAAGCAATAATAATAATAATAATAATAATAATAATAATAATAATAGTAAAGAACTGGCAGAAGAAAATAAAAGCTTGTTATTTTGCAGTTTGTCCACCAGAGGGCGCTCTGCAGCTTCCCTGTTGGCAGAACACCTGAGTCTGAATCCATATATTGCAAATAATTAATCAATAAAACAAAGATTATTTTTAAATGGCATCATTATATTATGTCAGAAAAGCCTCATAAATATGTGACTGCACATGAATGTTAGGAACTCTGTGTTTCATGAGTCTGAAAGACAAAATAATAATATTGGTCAGTGAATCGGACTCTTAAACCACTCAATAATAAGATTTTAGTCTTGAAAATATCCCCCAAAAAAATGTCCAAAATAACAGACAAACAGACAAACAGATTATTTTATTGATAATTTGGTTTCACGTGTCTTTCTACGTGTATAAATCACTCTGACGCTTCTCTCGTGTTTTGCATCCACATGTTAACACAGCTGTCAGGTGACTGTAGTGCAGTAGGAAATATCACTGCGCTGTCACAAAGCGCAGAAACAGTTGCCGAGCTGTCCATGAGCAAGGCCGGGGTTCAGCTTCCGGGCGCGTCCTCCCTCTTTCCTGCCCACTGTCGGGTATTCTGTGGCTTTTATTTCTCACATCACTCGTCTTCGTTACATTTACTGTTTTGAAAATCGTCATTATCCACGTCACGAGTCTCCGGCGCCTGTTTGTGGTTTATGTGCAAAGGACACCACTAGATGGCAGCACGTGACAGGTTTAGAGTGAGGGGCCGCGCGCTGAGCGAAGGAAACGTGGACGAGCGGATATTCATTTCTGTATTTCTGTGAGTAAAAACAATTTCCCCCCACGCGCGTGGATAATTTTGATCCACAGATTATTCACAGCACTGTCGCTTCTCTGTTGTAACTATAAAGTCACGTGTGTTTATTTTAATCCGCTGCAGCTGCTTAATCCGGATGTTTCGTCTTACCTGGTTAGTTGGGATTTGTCACCTTTGGAGCGTCTGAACAAGTGGAAGTTTAAAAGCTGGAATATGTGATTGGTCTGCAGCTGCGCAGATCATCAACACGTCACAGGTTTAAATACACGAGCACTGAGGGAGACACGTGCTCTTATTATTGTGTTTGAGGTTTCTAAAGCACTGACAGCCTGACTGACGTCACTGTCTGATGACGATCAGTGTTTGTTTTTCACTTTTACAGAAACATCCTCGATATGACACCAAATATCTAAACAGTGGGTTTCACGAGGTTTTAATCATTTTAAATAACATGAATATCATATTTATAATCTCGTGTTTTGATGCTTCGAAACAAACTGAGATTATTTATTATTTTCTTTTAAAAAATTAAAGGAAAATCAGATTTTTTAAAGCTGATTTCAGATCTTTCTGTTCGGCTTTATGTGAAAACATTTCATACAAAAACAACATCACGTGTCTGTGAGGAGCGCGCTGACGGTGCCACGGGTGACAGAGATCAGGCCCACGGCACACTCATAAATAGATTAAATGTTTCCACTCCTGATTAAATTACGGTTTTATTATTACTGCTGCTCCATAAAACAACATCATTATCGGGAATGCTTCCGTATTTTGCCTCTATTATTATCCTTTGGTGTCACGCGTGTTTTATGTGTGGATGTGAAGCCGGACTGTGGGCAGACATGTTGTAGTCTCGTGTAATCGTGACTGAGTGTGTGTGGCCGACACGCAAGAAAACAGCCGTTATCCGTTTGGACTACTCACATTTATTTGGCATTACTCGACATGCAGCCGTGATCCGGACACGGCAGATTTCACAGTACTACACATGCTTACAGGAAACAGCTGAGACGCTTTCAGAATAATGAGTCTGTTACATTCACCCGCTTTGGTCGAGTCCAGTGTGGGAAGCGCGAGGCTGATGTTCATCGGAGTGATTGCTCCCACGGCTCAGCTCAGACAGGACAGTCAACGCCGTCCACGCACACGTCCTGTCACGGTGACACATGTTCCCCAGCCTCCTGTTCAGCTGGAGGAGTTCAGGATGCGGGAGTCTGCGGAATCTGAGCGCTCCTCGTACTCCTCATCCGGGGAGTAGAGGCCCGGCTTGGGCCCCAGCGGGCACCCCTCCTCCTGGATGCCCACGCGCGGCTCCTCGGAGGGCCTGGAGGGGAGGAGGGTTGAGCCTCGGAACAACCCGGGCCCGCCGGGGGCGCCAGGGGGGAACGGGGACACGTACTGCGCCGCGGAGCGCAGCTGGTACTGCTGCTGCAGGGCCACGGAGTTCCACAGAGTCACGTCGTTGTGCACGAAGGGGCCCGCGTGGCTGCGCGTCAGAGAGCTGCGCAGCATAAGCGGGTAGCGCGTGGGCTGCGGGAAGGACGGGTGCTGCAGGGGGACCCCCAGCGCGCCCGTGGACACCACCCCCGCGGCGGAGTCGGAGGTGAAGCGCAGCGAGTCCGGGACCCGGAAAGCGGAGCCCACGGACCACTTGGCGGAGGAGGACGCCGGGTGGTAGGAGCCCAGGCCGGGCTCGAACAGGTGTCCGTTGGAGGGCAGCACCAGCGCGTCTGCGTGCGCGTCCGCGTGCGGTGGCGCGCTGGCGTCAGGATTCCGACTAGACAGCAGCACCTCGATGGCCCCCACCAGGTCGCCCCCACAGCCCCGCAGGATGAGCTCCAGCACCGGAGGCTTGTGGGCGGGGAAGATCTTCTTGAGCACCTCGAGCGGGGGCCGGTTGGCCCGGAGGCTGAGGGGCAGCGTGATTGAGCCGCCGAGGCCCTCGATCAGCACGCCCTGCTCCGCGGGGCTGGCCGGATACTTCTGCGGACTCTCGGCTTTGGCCTCCTTCTCGGCGCTCCCGGCTTTAGGGAGGCCGTAGCGGCTCTCCTCTGGCAGGGAGGGGGTCCCCGGAGACTCGGGGGTGTAGCAGTTCGGTTTGGAGGCCTCCGGTGAGCTGACCGCGTCCTGCTCCTTCTCGCTGGAGCTCTCTCCGTTCTCTCCTGCTGAAACCTCGTCTGCGCCGTCCTCCGTGGGCTCTGCGGGTCAGAGATTCACAACGTAAGCACAAAATCACGAAAGAGTGTCAGCATCCACACAAAACTTTCAGCACACCCCAAAGCCTGTGAGCTCACAGGCGGTTAGTGCGAACTCCTCACCCCGCCTCACAGTGCAAACACCTCCGCTCCTCACGAGGAAAAGCAACATGCCATTAATCGCGTGTCACGACTTGTCCGCTACACGCAGACGTGTGAGGATTTATCTGAGCCTCCCCACAGAAGCTGTTAACGCAGAGTGCTGAGTGCGCGCGCCGTGGGATCTTTGACCGCAGTTTGCAAACACATCGCCTGTTGCTCGGCAACATTTCATCCGGAGCTGACCTCCTGCGAGAAATATGGCGATTATATTCGATCGGGCCTGTCCGCCGCTGATTACTGTAATCTTTTACAGTCACGCAGGAAATGAAAGCGCGCGTGTCCGAATCTGTGCTTAAAGTGTCAGGAGCAATAAAGCTGATTCGGGCAGGTGGATGGAAAGTAATTATTCTTTAATGGTTCTCACAGAAATCATTTCCACGCAGGTCAGCGAGAACTAAACACATTTTATTTTATATAAATTATTTAGTTTTTATATTTATATAGAAAATAAAATTTTCTGCGTGAAATAGAAAAACATTATTAAAAGTTCAGCAGCAGAAAAAACGTCTGTAATAATTATATCTGCATCATTATTTAAACAAATGTTAAAAACTGAATTAATTCATATTGTTTTAAACGTGTTGTTAAAAATGTCAACACGTCTCTGTTTTATTTCGCTTCAGTTTTATTAAACGTCTCTTTCCTGAAACATCTTCATCTGTTTCCTGACTCTCAAACTGAAACCTCGTATTCACGTGATTATTTCACAGAAATCGGAGTGACGTGTATCGATCACTTCAGCTAAATGTGTCATTATCAACGATCATTTCAGCTTTTATATTGTTTAACATCCGTTTTTGTTTGACCTGAAAACGGTTTAAAATAATAAAGTCACGATGTTTGTGAGTTTTAGGCCTTTAAAAATATTCTTAGTAAAAAAACATCCCATAATTTGGGGGTTTTTTTTCTTCTTCATCCCAGACAAACAATAATTGTTTAGAGAGTCAAATATCTCCCCCCTGCTCTCCCCCCTGCTCTCCTACCTGAGCACAGCGGTGCTCCGGGCTGCCCCGGCTCCGTGCTGCTCCACCTCAGCTCCAGCTCCTCGGTCCTCGGCGGGGCTGGCTGATTCCCCTCGCCGGCCCCGGCTAAGCCGATGCCGGGCAGCACTCTGAGGGACTCCGGGATGAGGCTCTCCAGGCTCTCGTTCGCCTGCTGCCTCCGGAGCGCCACCTGCGCCGCCATGACGCGCTGCCGCTCGATGATGAGGATGCACTTCTCGCAGGTGCAGTCTTTGAACCGGCAGTAGCGCTTGTGACCCTTGAGCCAAGACAGCACGCCGTGGTTCCGGCAGCGCGCGCACTTGGGGGTCCTCTGGAGGGGGGCCCGAGGCTGTGACACCGGAGCCCCCATGTAGAGGTACGGAGACCCATAACCGTTCATTGCATCGGACTCAGCCTGTTTTCCAGCGTGGACGCGGGTGCGAGAGTCGCCGTCGGCCGCAGCAGCAGTCAGAGAGGTGGAGGTGGATGGAGCTGCTGTGCTGCACGCATGACAGGAGGAGGATGAGAGGTGTGGGCTTGTAGTGGAGGATCCACCTTTCCTCAGCTGACAGCACTGATACGCATCAGCCTGACACGCTATTATGGAGACGAGCAGTAACCAAACGCGTCAAAGCGCCTGCGAGGATCAGATAACAGCAACGACCTCCCGAAGCACCGGACACGCTGCTGGAGGCAAACACGTGACCCTGGACCCGAAATGACACCCCGTGTTACAGATTTATCAATGAAGCTACAACATGACTGCAATATTACTGCAAGATTATTCCAATATTACTGCAACTTTACTGCAACATTAGTGCAACTTTACTGCAATATTACTACAAGATTATTCCACTATTAGTGCAAAATTACTACAGCATTAGTGCAACATTACTGCAATATTAGTGCAACTTTACTGTAATATTAGTGCAACTTTACTGCAATATTAGTGCAATATTAGTGCAATATTAGTGCAACTTTACTGCAATATTAGTGCAATATTAGCGTGATATTAGTGCAATATTACTGCAATATTAGTGCAATATTAGCGTGATATTAGTGCAATATTAGTGCAACTTTACTGCAATATTAGTGCAACTTTACTGCAATATTAGTGCAATATTAGCGTGATATTAGTGCAATATTAGTGCAACTTTACTGCAATATTAGTGCAATATTAGCGTGATATTAGTGCAATATTAGTGAAATATTACCACAAGATTATTCCACTATTAGTGCAAAATTATTACAGCATCAGTGCGATATTAGCGTGATATTAGTGCAATATTAGCGTGATATTACTGCAATATTAGTGCAATATTAGTGCAATATTACTGCAATATTAGTGCAATATTACTGCAATATTAGTGCAATATTAGCGTGATATTAGTGCAATATTAGTGCAATATTACCACAAGATTATTCCACTATTAGTGCAAAATTATTACAGCATCAGTGCGATATTAGCGTGATATTAGTGCAATATTAGCGTGATATTACTGCAATATTAGTGCAATATTACTGCAATATTAGTGCAATATTAGCGTGATATTAGTGCAATATTAGTGCAATATTAGTGCAATATTACCACAAGATTATTCCACTATTAGTGCAAAATTATTACAGCATCAGTGCGATATTAGTGTGATTTTAGTGCAATATTACTGCAACTTTACTGCAATATTAGTGTGATATTACTTAAACGTTACTGCAATATTACTGTGATAATACTGCAATTAGTGTAAGTAGCTCAGAGAAAAATCACTCTTCAGGACAGACTCGCATGAAGATTTAAGAGCCTCATGTTCTTTCCAGGCACTCGATTTGTTTTGAGCCCCTTTTTAGCAACATTAGCGTCGTACGCCACACACGCGCACACGCACGCACGCACACACACACACACACACACACACACACACACACACACACACACACACACACACACACACACACACATAGAGAGAGGGTGTGTGTGTAAAAAGAAGCGTGAAATCACAAAACGACTAAATCTGCCATCTCCTGTGTGCAGGTTTTAAAAGGACTCGCTCCCTGAAACAAACCAGCGAAACCTTTAAATCTTAAATCAGCTGTTTCATAAAAACACAACCAAACTGTTTCCCTTTTCTGAAATATCCAAACGAGTCACCCATGAAACCCTTTACGTTGTAAAAAGGTTGGTATTTAAAGACTGTTCATAATTCGATTACAGGCCCGGACATCTCTCCGCGCTCCTCCGTGTCCTGCAGGCCTTTAAGTCTTAATTCTAGGGGCGAAAAATAATAATGGCGCTTCTCGCACCTTTTACACAATCGTACATAACTTAGCTGATTAGGCCTCTGCATGTATAAAAGCCCTTTGGGAACTATGTCGAGGATGCTGATATGTCCCTTCTGCCGGACTAATAGAGGGCATTGAAACATAACACCGGACAAAGCCGGGCCCATTTCTGACCGTAAAAAAGGTTTATTCAAGCAAATAATGGGATCCGAGGCTCGCGGCTTACAGGGAATAAGAGCACGGTAAACTTCCCCGCGTGAAGCCCGTCTCCAGGGCTATTAAGCTTTTAATTGGAAAATAGCAGAGGAAATTTCAAGGTGACTAGAGTGGCTTTGCAGTTTGTGCCGGCCGAGTAGATTTGTGGGAGTGGGAGGCTGCGGGTGAACGCATAATAAATTTATTCGTGTTGTTCACGATAAAGATTAAAACACGTTCGGGATGAAAGTTTATACTGCAGCTTCTCTGTTAGAGCTCTGCAGGATGCTGGAGGGACTCCTGCGTTTCCACGTCACGCACAAGGTGTCCTTTAGCGCCCTGACGCGCTGGTCGCGGCCAAATTAGCCACCGTGAGGTGAGGGGCGGCTCTGGAGGCGCATCGCCTGCAGTGTTACCTGCTTCAGTTCAAGCGCGAGTTGGGTTTAAACACCTGCTCGCTGTCTGTGACCGCGCTCGCTGACAGCCCAACACGCGTGGGTGACGGATTAAAATAAGGTTACTCGAATTTACTCGCTAAGATGTTTCACGTTACAAATGTAATCCAAATTAAACTTGTGCCAGTCCGCTCAGTCAGTATGTGTTATAGCCCACATTTATATGTAGCTGTGTCAACGTAATATTAAGTCAATGAAAGCGCCCACGCACGTGTAAAATGTTAATAATCTCAGATTTTAGACCTTTGATATTAAAACACTGCCGCACACTGAGTTTCTGAGCTGCTCCAACCCAGAAGTAACTAAAAGTAAATAAATACATGAAGTTCTGTGTGTGGTGCTGTATGG
This sequence comes from Neolamprologus brichardi, assembly GCF_056152115.1. Taxonomy (NCBI): domain Eukaryota; kingdom Metazoa; phylum Chordata; class Actinopteri; order Cichliformes; family Cichlidae; genus Neolamprologus; species Neolamprologus brichardi. The sequence goes on from NC_142115.1 coordinate 36,968,260, forward strand.
CATCAGCATATTTATATCCAATATTTTCACATATGTGGGTGAATTTGAAAAACGTGCTTCTATAGGAAATGTGAAGTTGTCCTGTATTAAAATGACAGGATTGCTTATACAGAGTATTTAAAATGAGCTCAAAGTCACACATTCTTTTACACATGCAAAATTATAATGTGCCTAAAGCAACGTGCCATTCATTAGAAGAATAAGATCCCGACAACAGACACAGGAGAATTTAAAAATGTAATTATTTTGGCAGCTCCACACAGTTTAAACACTGTTTTGTTACTTTTGAATCATCCGTCAGCAAAGCAGGAAAAGAAGTATTTATACTCTAATATTGTAGGATTACATTTACCTGAAAAAATGTAAAAATATATTCAAAGTAAAAATAATGATTCTCTCTTTAAGGTGTCAGCCGAGGATGATTAATGTGTTTTTATATTTTCCTTCTTTTTATTTATTAGTGATATTTGGATAAAAGTGCATCTTTTCGAGACTCCACGTTGACTTGGTCTCATTATAAATCCTGTTATTATGAGAGATCGTAGTCGGGCTCATTGGTTCGTCACACAGAGCTCTGTGAACTTAAACCACGTGACCTCCATCCTGCAAATCTGGACTCAGATTAATGTGTCGAAGCCTTTTTTCAGTTTTTGCTTCATAAACGGAGTTCCAGTATTTATTTTAGGCAGTTTTGTCCACGACACAAAACCTTCCCACGGTGCTTTCTTTGCACTTGAGTCTCTCATGTTGGAGCTCCTGTTTGCACTGGCTGAGGGGACTCCTCCGGCGGGGCCCCTCCGGAGCAGGAGGAGGAGCTGACCTCTGCTGAGTGAGGTTTTTATGAGGTGCTGATTGGGGGCGTCGCTGCCACTCACAAGTCCTGTCACAGAAACGCTGATTTAACTTTCCCAGGGGAGGCGGGACACCGAGCTCCTACAGAGGAATTAGCTGGACATCTGACGTCTTTAGAAAGCTGACCGAGGACATCAGTCAGACGTCAGCCTTCATCCAGGCCAAAAGGGAAAGGCTGTGATTTTAAGACCGCTGCAAGAAAATCTATAAGCGGGCAGTAAAAACAAAATACTGAATAAATTAAACAGAAATATCAGCAAAGCGTGCGCACGTGAGTGTGTCGTTAATATTATCAGTCTCAGAGTTATAGATTATATTCACATCTCAAACTGAGCTTTTTCTTTCGTCTCTTATTATCTCACATTTGTAAATAAATAAATAAATGTTATTATCATCATTAAGGAGGGCAGGTCGTTTTTATTTGACTTGCTTGTAAAGCTATAAAATGTTTGAAGATGGCTAAAATTTTATGGAGTTCTTTACGCGGCTGCTCAACCCCGTCGGCGCCGGGCAGGGAAGTAAATTTGATGATGAGAACTACAAAAAAGGAAAGATGCAATAATAATAGTAAAAACAGGACGAATACAAAGTGGTTTAAATCTGAAGTTGTCATACAAAATGTGATTCATTATTCGAACGAATGAAAACTATTTTCATATAATTTCATGAGTTAAATAATCATTTAGATTTTTCTGTGGAAAACTATTAACGTGTCGTTATTCTAGAAAGATTATTTTATGAGCTTATTATGTCATACACAGAGTGCTGATGCAGGCCTGCTCGTCTGACACTGAGATTCAAATAAAACTGATTTAAAAATGTATTTTGGGTGCAGAGGGAGGCCAACAACATAACACTTTGAGAGCTTCTTGGTATTTTACTGCATGTCTTGCAAGGCTGCAAACTCTTTTTGAGATATAGATAAGTATAAAATGGCCATTTTTAACAATGAACTAATCTCTTCATACCAAAATCAGGCCATGACTGAGGCCTCTGGTCGCACTCTGTCCTCCCAAAGGCTGCTCTGTGTCTCAGATCAGGGAGGGTGAACCTGGAAGTTCGTCTTCACAGTTTGGCCTTTTATTGATGCTCAGCTTTCAGGACAGACATTTATGAACAAAGCTCGTTCTGTCCTTCAGACAGTCGTGCTCTCAGTAAACCAGCTGAAGTCAGTGGCTGCTGATACGTACAGAATACTTGAAGTACACACTTTAATTTTACTGGATTTTTTAAGGTATGCAGAGTGGAGGCAGAATATTCCAACAAAACTCAGCCTTTATATAAAATAGACTTTTAGTGTAATTAAAGTAAAAAAGAGAGAAGAAATCTAAAAATATGACGAGTCAGAAGGAACAAAACATCAGGCCAGAGGAACATCGGAGAGCTGACGATGAAAAAGCCGGGACTATTTATACACCAGGGGCTGATGTGTGAGGACAAACAGGAAGAGACCAAGACAGGTGAAAGTGAATAACACAGGTGAGAAGAATGAAGGAAATCAAACACAAGAGAATAAACATTCAAAGTGAAACAACCAATCAGCAGTCAGCAAGGAGAGCAGACAGGAAACCAGGGCGGGATCTAAAACTAGTACTATGTAAAAATCAAGACTAAACTCAGGACTGCAAAGCTGTGAAGCAACAGACTCAAAAATCAAACCTTCAAACACTAAAACAGCCAAAAAGAAACAAAAACATGACAACATGAGAGCTTTAGTGAAACGTGCTCACACATGAGGCGGTGGGTCAAAGGTCAAAGAGCTGAAATGAGAATAAGAGTTCACCTGATCATCACGGCTCACCGTCTGCTTTTACTTTGAAAGAACAATCTGATCGCATGCATCAGCCTGTTGTATCGATTACACGAGTACCAAAAACACACCGACCCATCCACTCTCCCACGGACGCTCATGAGGGGTTCATACGTCCTTTTTCCTCAGATTTCCATGGTAACCACTGGTAGTAACCGCTGGTAGTAGCCACGTCCTTTTCTCAGCCTTTATTCCGTCATGTCAGCATCACTCTTCATCTTCTTGTCAGAGTGGAAAGAAGCTCTAAAGTTTATTTTGATCCTGTGTAATTATGATGCTGAATAAGAGAGATTCACCTTTCTTCTGTCTCGTGTCCTCTGGAGGCGAAGCTTTCGAACTCTGAGCAAAACGTCTTCATTGTTTTCAAAAAAAAGTTGGTCATTATTTGTATTTTTTAATGTGATACATTTTAACAAATCTGCTGTTTGTTGGTCTCATCACAGAGTAAACTCTGTTCTGCTGCGCCTGACTTTTCTTTTTTTTAATCATCACCCAATGAGAGACTAGCAAACACCATCAGCTGTTTCTAACCACTGAATATCACTCAGTGTGTGTTTTTATCACTCGAGTATTAACCTCGTTCAGTTTTCACGTTTCATACTTTCATACTTCAAAAAGATTCAGTTCACTCTTTCAGAAGTTTCTCTGCAAACCCTTCATCTGACCCAAACAGCCACGTCAGTGCTGTCAGCATGAGACCAACTGGAAAATACTCTGACCTCCTTCTATTTTTAGACATTTCAGTGAAATTATGTTGCAGTTTTTTCAGTTACCACCAAAAATGTCCTTTGTGACATCACAGTGGACTAGGACCGCTACATTTCTGCTCAGTTAATCCTCGAGTCCAAGTTCGTGGCCGTAAACAGAGCTGAGTTTGATATGTTAAAGGTGAAACGCTCTCTGGTGTTAAGATGCTAAATACAGACGCAGACTCAAAGGGCACCTGTTGTGCTTTTTCTGTAACATTAAATTTACACTATGGTGTTATTATGCAGGACAATCATATTAAACAGACAAAAAAATGTAAATAATTATATAGAAGAACTCGCTGTGAGACTTTTTTCCTACTTCTGGATCTGTATGACGTCACTGAGAAAGCCTGAGCCGGCCACATGCTGTGGCGACCCGAGAAGTAACCGAGCGGCCACGTTTCTCATTTATTGTGAATAAAAAATAACTAGAAACACATTTTTAGTTTCAGTAGTAAAAGATGTATAAGGCTTATTTTGAATTGTGAATCATGCAAAGCTGGTCTAGTAGAGTCAGGAATAAAAACATGGAACTGGGAATGAGCAGAATGGGAGGACTGGTTTCTTTTAATGTAGAATGTTTCATCTACACAGTAAAATATCATCTCAATAAAATAACCTTTGAACTCTCTCCTTTCCAACAGTGGTGCCAACGTCCTGGCCGTGAAATTTCCTCCTCCGTCTCTGAACCTGCAGCATCCCCTTCCACACCGTCTCACCGAGCTCCCATCACTCCCCGAGCAGGTGTCACGGCGGGATCCGAGCAGATTTTATCTATTACGGGAGGGCGTGATTCATGGAGGCGGAGGCAGCTCAAGGAAAACCGACCCTGTGACACTTTCTCCCCTGCCTGTACACGAGGCAGCAGCTACAGAAGGACAAGGCAGCGGCGGCCTGACAACTGTGATAAAATGGCCTTCCTTAACTAAACTCATAAAGCACGGGGCGATAAAACTCAATCTTCTGTAAAATCCAATTAAGTCATTATCTGACTGATTGTATCTTTAATTGAAAACAGAAGTGACAGTAAATTTCTGTGATATATCAGGATCAATCGATACTGCTGTACAATCTGGTCTCCAGAGGTGATTTATAATGTCAGAGCCTTATAGGTAACTCCACATTCTTCTCTCTAAAACCACTGGTGGATGAAATTAAGAGTAAGTGCATTTCATAAAAAAACAAGATGGTCACGTTATTGATTACAACAGATGGGGCACAATCCAATGAATGTTCCCACAGTGCAGCACAAAGAAAATACAAGTAATTTTCTTTGTCTGTTTTATATCGTTGTTCCCGGCGCACGGCCACGTTCGCACTCCATCACGTCCCAGCGTTTTTATTCCCAGAAAACCTGTAGCGACATAAACTCCAAAGCTCCAAATTACTTTTGTTGCTGTCTTATTCAAACACAAACACAAATAGAGGCATTGGAAGCGAGCCGTTTGAAATGAGTCTCTATAAAACACAGAGTGTGCGGAGCGGGGAGAGCTCCGGGCCGCGAGTTGCTTTTTCATTTACAGTTAAACTCTGAAGTCAAATGCAGCTTTATGCCTTCAGTAAAAAAGAGCAGAAATGAGAAAGTTACTTTTATATTTAAGATATAGTTTTTCTCCACATGCTCACAGGTCGATCAGCAAACATGGAGCTGAAAAATATTCCAAAGTCAGCCGCTGGCCTCCACCTCTGCTCCACCTCTGCTCCGCCTGACAGGACGCTGGAAAAGTTGCAAACAGTAAGCGGTGTGCACAGCTGACTCCGGCCACAGGAGGGTTAAAAACACAATAGACATGCAAATGCTGTGGAAGATATGAAGCTGCTGGATCTGCACCATAAATAAGCAGCCGGTGCTCACCAGGCGCCAATGCAGCAGAGGATTCCCGTCTAACCCGTCCCACGCCGTCCTCGGGAGGACACCTGAGTCTGATACGGACGTCCAGTCGGAGACCAAACTTTACGTCACAAATATTTGATTTTTGTGATTTTTTTTTTTTACATCAGTTGACTTTTAATCTGAAAAACAGTTTTTCAGATTAAATCTTTTTTTTCTCCCATTGTGAGAATATGGGTACAGTGGGCCCATAATTAGCTGACATGACAGCATAATGAGGTAACTAACAGGAAACATCCATATGTAGTTTCATTTGGTCAGATCAAATAAATCACCTGGTTCATAAATAATCATAAAAAGTGAAATAAAAATTAAATTAAATGTTATTTTTAACAAATCTTAACTTGAAAGTCTCGTTTTTGTCTTTACGTTGCTCGTTTAGAGAATCAGACTTTTAAATGTTGAGCCGGAGTGTAAATGTGCACGCGGACACTGACGGAGGTTAGACTGTTAAAGGTTGTGCACGCTGATTATCCAACAGCACATCATCCTGACATGTTTGTTCTTTACAAGCTGCAAAGAGTTTAACACAGAAAAATGTGGTCTTCTTGTTCTCGTCTGGGAATAAGTCACCAGCTGTTGGACTGATGAGGTGAAAGTCGATCATGCTAAGCAGCCCTCACCAGAAATGCGGCGCTGCAGCTTCATTCAAAGGAAAAACCAGAAGCTTGCTCTGCATTTAAAAACCCCACTTTATTTCTGTTTTGAAGAGTTGCTTCACGCTCAATCATCTGATCTTGATTAAAGCTAATCAAGGGTCTCGCTGCATTAGCCAGTTAATTACATTGTGATACGTAACCCTAAAAATGATCTACAAATACAAGAACAGAGCTTTAGAAGGGAAACGTGCAGACAACGTGAAGACAACGTGAAACTAGAGCGAACGATTAAACGGTTTTTAAAGAACATCAAGTTTCAGCTCGTCCGAGCTCGTAAAGCTTCTGTCGTGTGATCTTATCCTTTTCTTCTCTTATTTGGAGGCGCCGCCTTCCATGGAGTCGACGGTGAAGCCGTCAGCTTGGCTGCCGGCCTCGCACTCAGCCTTGGCGTCAGTGTTAACCAGGGAGCTGATGGAGCGGCAGATCATGGTGGAGTCGTGACCGGCGGAGATGCTGCCGGGTGAGAAGGCTGCAGGAACAAGACAGATGGAGAGTCAGGGATGTGCTGAGGAGCACCGAATATTTCTCAGAGCAAAAATGTGCTTAAAGAGTCTGAACCCTGTGAGTCACCAACAAACGATCGATTTACTTCATTAACATCAAACAAACCGAACAATGTCAGGGACTAAAACAACCACCTGGGTCGATAATGAAACATTTTTTCTAATGACTCTATTTATGTTGATTAAATAAAAGTCGGACGATGACAAATAGACGCAGCAATGCAAAGCAGCAACATTTTGTACCTGTCCAGGTAAGCTCGTAACTGCACTGGCAGTGTGCTGACAAATGAAGCTGTGCCCAATCAGATGCTTTGGTTTTCATGGTGGATAAAAACCTGACGGTGCTGCTCTGTGTTCTGAGCCTCCACCCTGCTTTACAGTGAGCTGCAGACTCACTGTTGGGCTGTTGAATGAATCGACTGAGAGGCTGATCCGTCTCCTGTCCTGTGTCTGCTGGATTTTATTTTCCTGTTCATCTCCTGGACTGGACTGAAAATCGAGCAGCCAATGCCCGAAGAAAACTTTGAGAGACCTTCAGAAAGCCTGGACAACTATCGCTCAAGACCACTTTAAAAATGATATTAAAGTATTAAAAACAAGAGATTATGTTTCATACAACTTTCCAGAATCTTTGCTGCACCAACTACAAGAAGTCACAGAATTTGATGGAGGAAATTCCTGCGAGGAGTCAGTGGCACATCCAAAATGTTGTCACGATGGCACCGATGACAACGTTTGCTGAGCTTTGCTCGACACATTTGATTATCAAATATTAAAACTCCTTCACACTGCAGTGAAATGATAATAAACCGGGAAAAACCCTGACAATCCTCAGATGGTTCACTTCACGTCTGACATCAAAGTAAAATCTCTTCCTCAGAAACTCAAAGTCATTAATATGATAGATTCCTATTACGTCGTGTAGGCAGACAGGACGGCGCACATATAAAATAAACATGTCTCCGTGCTGTAAGGCGAGTAAACGAGAAGGACAACAGAAATACTACAGTGAGACAGACCAAACGGGACAGTAATCATCAGCTCTGCAGAATAAACGCTGCTCTCTGTTAGCCTCCATATAAATACGAGCGCACGGTGAAATGATTCCTGGCAAAGCCTGGGATTTACAGCAAATTGAATCAGCGAGCAAAAAGAGAAGACAGTGACCACAAAACAAAAGCATTACAGTTTTTACAGTTAAGAGCGGAGCGATGTGCACCGCTCGCTCTGCAGCTGCAGCACTAACAGCAGACCTCAGGCTCAGTTATTAACAATGATCATTTTCACTGGTTTGGTTTGGTTATGACCTTTACTACTCAGGTAACTGTTTCTGAAATGTTTCGTGTAGTTAAACTTTTAACTGTTCGAGCTCGGAGACGATGAATAAAAGAACTGCTGACAGTTTTGGTGCTCAGCTTTTGTTGTGTGTGATGTAACTGAGCAGTAGTATAAACTACATTAACTCAATTTTATTTATAGAGCACCAAATTACAACAGTCGCCTCAATGTGATTTATATTGTAAGAAGCCATCGAGAAGCCCCAACAATCATATGACCCCCTATGAGCAGCACTTTGGCGACAGTGGGAAGGAAAAACTCCCTTTTAACAGGAAGAAACCTCCGGCAGAACCAGGCTCAGGGAGGGGCGGGGTCATCTGCTGTGATTGGTTGGGGTGCAGGGAGGGAAACATACAGAAGACAGTTATTATACCAAATCATTATAATCACTTATTAACTTAACGTACATTTTTAAAAACTTGTACAGCTGATTTCCAAAACTTTAATTATAATTCAAATAAAAATAAATCAGTACATGCAGTGGGAAAGGAAATCGTCACATCATCCAGCTCACACACAACTTCACACCTGCAGAGAGCCAGGCTCCTCCCACCACTAGCAGATGAACACTGGACACTTTTACTGACACTGAGGTCAGTAAAAGTTCCCATTTCAACAACATGGACGTACTAAATACATGTAAGCACACACATAAACTTCAACTATTAACAGTAAGAGTATTTCAAAGTAGAAATTAAAAGTAGAATGGGAGGGAGAGCCTTCAGTTTTCAGGCCCCTCTTCTGTGGAACCAGCTTCCAGTTTGGATTCGGGAGACAGACACTATCTCTACTTTCAAGATTAGGCTTCAAACTTTCCTTTTTGCTAAAGCATATAGTTAGGGCTGGACCAGGTGACCCTGAATCCTCCCTTAGTTATGCTGCAATAGACGTAGGCTGCCGGGGGATTCCCATGATGCATTGGGTTTTTCCTTTCCAGTCACCTTTCTCACTCACTATGTGTTAACAGACCTCTCTGTATTGAATCATATCTGTTATTAACCTCTGTCTCTCTTCCACAGCATGTCTTTATCCTGTCTTCCTTCTCTCACCCCAACCAATCACAGCAGATGGCCCCGCCCCTCCCTGAGCCTGGTTCTGCTGGAGGTTTCTTCCTGTTAAAAGGGAGTTTTTCCTTCCCACTGTCGCCAAAGTGCTGCTCATAGGGGGTCATATGATTGTTGGGTTTTTCTCTGTATCTATTATCGTATAAATATACAATTTTATGTATTTTATTTTATAGGCGACTGTTGTTGTGATTTGGTGTTGTATAAATAAAATTGAACTGAATTGAAATCGAACAAGCTATGGCTACTAATAAAACAATAATATTAATGTGGCAACAAACGTAATCATTCATCTCTGTAAAATGAATAGAAAGTGTTAATTTAACAGGATAAAAGTTTAAGTTTTCCAGATCAAACAGCCTTTTGATCAGGAGTCACAGAATTACTCAATAAATATTTAAATACCGTTTTTACAATAGTATTAGTAACTTTTTTGTATAAATGCCAAAAAATACAAATAGGAAACAAAATCAGCCTTTTTAATTTAATAACATGTAATTAATATATAAAGTAAGAAATTAATAAATAATTAATGTTAAGATAATTAACAAAAAATTACTTTAAGGTACATTAAAATATTTTGTTATTTTTTATTTGTTATTTATTAATAAAACCAAGAAAATAATCAGCTGTTTAATCAAGATGCTCCACACGTGTTAATCTGAGGGTCGAGTTTACAGGAGAGAAAACGAGTAGAAGGTTCATCAGCTCCCAAAATACAATAAAACTATGAGAAATGTACACAGGTAATCAGATTACACAAGTCTACTGAATTCACAGCTTAAAAAAGTATAAAACCTCCCTGCACTAGTGTGTGTGTGTGTGTGTGTGTGTGTGTGTGTGTGTGTGTGTGTGTGTGTGTGTGTGTGTGTGTGTGTTCTCCTCAGCAGTGGTGGGAGGAGAGAAGAGGAGTAATTTTTCTCCTCATTAACTTCCTGATTGGTTTCCAGTTTCTGCCCGTCTGCAGTTTGTCACCAGTTGTGAACTGGCAGCCCGATCGTTAATACTAATGTTTGTGTAGCTAAGTGCACTCAGCTCTTTCTCTTTTTTCCCCTCCATCCCTCAGCGGCCCACTTGTGTGGCAATAACAGCGAGTGGGGGGGAGAGCGGCTGTGAATTAGCCTTCTCACTGTTAATTCGCCGCCTGTTCATCAGCAGGAAATCTATGGTGTAATTAAAGGCCGAAAGCAACCGGACGCGTTAGTTTCAGTGGGGACGTTAAATCACGACACACTGTAGTACACATGTTCCCAACTGCATCCGACTGTCCTCGGCTCTCCTGTTTAATACAGATTAATGTCGGGCCGCTGCAACAGCAGGAAGCCGTGTTCTCAATTAGCCACATCACGCCTGTTAATGACACTAATTAAATTAAACATATTCTTTATCTTGTCTATGCTAAATATTTGGAAGTGTGTGTGTGGAAACGTGTTACAGCAGTCAAATTAAATACAAAATCACAAAACTAAATAGATCAGACGTGCCTAATTAAATAGAAAATTTTTAAAAATTAAATCAAAACCCCAGGTCTGTCCTGAGACCTCCCCCGCAGGTCATGGCCAGAATACCTCACTTAACCCTTTAAAATCGGTCGGAGTTCCTTCCACATATAGCTTTGCAAAAACTGCAGAAAAAGCACTTGCAGCAACACAAACATAATATTCCAGAAACACACTTTGCCGATCCGATCAGCTGTTTGTAACACTTCCTACGTCCATCAGCGTGAACTATCGCATGTCCGCCATGACCTGCCCAAAACCAGAAGTGACGTCATTTTCGCGGAAATGTAGTTTTTTACCATCAGGGCCTCATGAGCCTATACTGGTGTTTTTAAAAGTTATCTTTGACTTTATGACTTTCTGTGTCGTTTCTGGGATGCTTAGGACTCATATTGCACTGCTGGAAATAGTTTATTTTGATGCATATGCTGCTTTTTTGCAAATTTGCATTATAATATTTATTTTCGTTTTTCCTGCAGTATATAAAAATTGGTGTATTTCAAAAATAAAACTATGAAGACACTCAAAATAAATTTCCTGTGGTGGGAAACTATTTTGTGCAACTTTTTTGTATTTACAGTTTTGAGGGATAAGCCTCTTAAATTTCTCTAACTAGAAATATATGTTAAAAAAACAAAAACGATTTTCAATTTTTTTGTAGTTTATTGCACTTTTTTTCAATTTATGTAATTACTATGCACTTAATGCAGACATATTATTAAAATTTGGGCTGTAATGGTTGTATTGATGTATAGCAACTTGAAATGCTCCCAAAAATGGCTCCACAGCATTAAAAATATAATATAAGCTCTGGCGGACTTGGTTCTATGGTAGGTCTTAAAGGGTTAAGAGGCGTCCAGGGGGCATCCCAGTCAGATTACTGAACCACCTCAACTGGCTCTACTCTTAGTCCCTCTTCAATGACCGAGCTCCTCACCACATTTCTACAGAAGAGTCAGGCACTCCTCAAACGAAGGTCATTTCTATCTGCAAACTCATTATTTGGTCACTACCCAGCGCTCGTGAGCTTAGGCGAGGGAACATAGGAACATAGACTGACCGCTAAAATCCAAAGCTTTGCTTTTAAGCTCAGCTCTCTCTTCAAAAGAAAAGATCAATACAGCCTTCGTGATGCCCCACTGCCAAAAACCATCTGTCAATCTCCGTTTCCACTCTCCTCTCACTTGTAAACAGGACCCTGAGATACTTAAACTCCTCCACCTTGGGTAACTGTTCCCTCACTCGGAGTGGCCACTCCACGAACCACGGCCTCAGACCTCGAGGTGATCATTCTAACTCCCGCCGCTTCACACTCAGCTGCAAAGCGACCCGGAGATTACATCCAATAAAGCCAACAGAACCACATCGTCTGCAAAGAGCAAACATGAAATCCCAAGTCGAATCAAACACAAACCCACCACCTGGTTAATCCAAGATATTCTGTCCATAATATGTGAATATGTGACACAGAGCAGCGCTGGTGAAGTCAAACAACCAACTTTTACAAACCAGACACCTCATACCTCTGAAGCACCCCCCAAGGGATACCTCGAGGGACGCAATTGAATGCGTTCTCCAAGTGCACAAAACACGTGTTGAGTGGTTGAGCAACCTCCCACGACTCTCGAATATTCTGGAGAGGATGAAGAGTTGGTCCAGCATTCCACGACTGAACATCGTCCTGAATCGGAGGCTTGACTAACAGACAGACTCTCCTCTCCAGTGTCCCAGGCACAGAGCTGGGGAGGCTGAGGAGTGCGAGCCCCCTGTGGATGGTGCACACTCTCCAGCCCCCCCTTCTTAAATAGGGGGGTTGATAAAAGCTTAATACATAAAATCTATAAGTTGAAGACAGGCAGATGACTCCGGTTTCCTAGGTAACAATGTATTATCCAGCATGTCATATTCAATCAACAGAACCCTTCACTCTCGTTCAAAGTTGCTTCATTTTCTGACCTCAAAGTTGGAAAAGTTTAACCTGGCCCCGCCCACTTTGCATCTCCAGTGATCATCTATCATCGCGTCAAGTCACTGACGTTTGCCGACTGGATGGATGCTTGTTAACCAAACCAGCTCGCCAGCATTAGCTGATATGGGAATTTAATGAGGTGCCAAAAAAAACAAACATGGGTGAAGAAAACAAACTAATGGGTGATGTCACAGTATCCATGGATACAGATAATTTTCATGTTATATATTTCATGCGTGGCCTCCAGAGAACTTTAAGCTGTAACTTTCATCTACATGTCTGATAGTAACAACTAAGAATATCAAATCTGTCCAAAGTTCCCCTCCAGGCTGTAACAAACTGCCTGTGAAGCTCAGAGTTCATTCTCTGGAATGAACTTGTGCCCTTTTCTCACTCACTCAGCACTCTATATAAGATTTCCAAACTATTAAACAGTCTTTGTGTGGATTAACAAAAGGAAGCTTTTTTAACCTCCCACTTGTCCTGCTAAGAGAGGGAGGGAGGGTGTGAATGGAGGTACAATCACTTCTGCTGCTGCCAAAGCAGGGAACAAAAGCCCAGATGTGAGAGGAGATGGTAATTCAGTCTGATCCTCCGAGGATAAGCTCGCTCTGTGGGTTTCATGCTCCACACTCATCTCCTGTACACAAGGGTCATGTGGGTAGATAACACTTAAGTAAACACACACACCCTGTATGTGCATGCTTAGCTCTGCCTTCAACTGTACTGATTGTGAGGGGAGTTTATGTATCTGAAATAAATACCTACTTAGCACAGGATCTAAATTTGCAGAGATCATTTCACATCAACGAGGCCGATCTTATCGCTCATTAACAAAGAAAATAATTCATCTAACTGGGCCTCTGAAACCTGCTAACAGCTTTGTGAGCCTTTAGGTCAGTGAATCTCAAACATTTCTGTATTTTTTACTAATTTCTTTTAAAAGGCAATGGTTTAATGTAAGTTTGTGATGTGTGCAATTACCTGACTATATGTTCCCTGCATTGGTCACTGCTACCCTGACAATGATAAGCGGAAGAGAAAGGATAGATGCTGCATTGCTGTCTGTAGTAATGTTTGTGCAACAGCAGCTAACAGCTGATTCTAAGATGTCATCACATCACAGCGTCTCTGCCTCTGTTTGATGGGTAGTTGTTAGCGAGTCGGATGGAAAGTAACCAGCTGAACTAGCCCGGTTCTGTAGGATTAATAATCATGTATCGTGTTAGCAGTTCTAACATTGGGCTTTCTTGGAAAACTAATTTGACATTGTGTGTGGAGTATGTAAAGAACCCAAATCCAGAACATGTTGGTGGAAAGTCCAGAATTAAATGTCCAGCTTAGCTTGGACAAACAGCAACAACATCATTAACATTAGAGCAGGGCGATATGGCCAAAAATATTTCTCACTAATATATTTATCATATATTAGAAAATTTGCGATAACGATATAACTGACGATATAATTGATGTGAGACAAAATACAACTCCACAACTTTACTAGCGCGAAAACACACCATCCATTTATTTTCACTTAAACAAGCAGCTGTTTTTTTATGTGCATTGAAGCTGTATACAAATGTAACAGTGCAAATGCAAAATCCTTACTGAAAGTTTAACCAAAAGGCATTTCCAGTAGAAATGGGCTGACATATCCTGAGCATAACCACGTATAATATCCATTGAAGTTAAAAAGAGCTGCTTTGCAACATTAAACTGCAGTGTGCCAAATAAAAAAGTCAAATACGTATTTTTCAGACCATAAGGTGCACGGGATTATAAGGCACATTAAGTGAAACAAAGCAGTCAGATAAATCAAACTTGCTTCCTCCACTTCCATACCATTGATTCATTAATGCTGTATTCTATCACAGCGGCTCTATTCCCGTGTTGTTGCAGTATATTAATCACTAACCTCGTATTGTGGATGGATTATCTCAGTTGTTCTCCTGACTGAAGTTTGGTCCGTTTACAGCATCCTGCCATGCGACTGTATTTGTCTCTAACCATCAGGAACCTTCACGTTAACTTTTATCGAGTGGAAAAGTGTTAGCGTTCATCCTCCAGCTTCACTGTTTATGCTATGCTAACATAGCTGTGTCGCTAGCGATCACGTAGCCCAACTTCAGTAACTTTACAAACGTCACTGCTGTCTAGTTTCCTGTCTTCATTCATGTTGAAAGTGTTAGCAGAGCTGTATGTTTGAATTTTTTCAGAAATCTCTCAGTCAGAACATGCTATATCATGCTGAGGTAACTAGCGAAACTAGCGAGCTAACTTCCGCTAACTTCCTGCTACCTTCCTGCTAACTTCTACCTCCGTTAAATGTAATAAATTCTGTTTTCATGGATGCCTGGATGTTAAACTTAATTGTTACACCTGGTAAAGCAGCAACGCTGATCGTTTTATGAAAGATGAAAGAATTTAGACAGTTTTTAACTCTCAGTGATGCTGCAGTGTTCGTTTGACTTTGGGACCTTTAGGGGCGGAGTTTGGGACCCAGATTACTCCCAGATTTACGACCACCTTAGTCCGACAAATACGGCAATAACGACGGCCCGCTAGCATGTTCTACAAAAAATGTGCTTTGTTGTGTATCTGACGGACAAACACCAAACCAGTTCCACATCACTGAAGTTGCAGCATTTTCACAAACCAATTCTGTTTCATCCGTTTCACTCAACAATCGGCCATGTGCGTATGAAAACAAAGGCACTGCACATGCGCGTTTTACCCATATTCTATCGCGATATTTCACTTTCTTATCGTTGCCTAACATTACCGTGAACAGTATAATATGCCTCAGCCCTAATTAACATACATTATGCACAAGGAAACAGAAGGGAGCAAAGAACACAGACAGTGTGAGACAGAGAGAGCAATAACAGAAACACCAGGGGAGGTTACCTCTGCATAAATTATGATAGAAATAGACATGAACCAAAACAAACAAACTGAAAAATCAACCTTGTCTTAATCCTAATTTAGAATAACAGACAAGAACACATTAATGATATATTAAGAGAGAACAGCTGCATGACTTATAACTCGACTAGACTCAAACTCTTGTCTCTGCAGCAGACGACTCAGCCTTGATACTTTGGCTCTCACTTTCGTAACTTTTAACTGCAAAGGAGACACTGTTCAGTGTCTGCAAGCTGCAAGTTCCCCGCTACTGTCGGCTGCCTGAAAACGCTTTCTGTCCAGGGACAGCAACACTTAGTGGAGGCTGTTATCAAGGCAGCAAAAATTCAATCTTACGAATGAAGAGTTGCCTGTCACATGACAAGGTTGACCTGGGATTAAATGGCTCCCATTAAAAAGATACGAGCTGCAGCTTAAAAAAAGCGCCTGGCCAGTTTGAGAGGGTCCCGTGTGTGTCCAACTGAGGACAGCCCGTGTAGGGATGGACGCTCCCCGTATGGGCGCTCGGCTCCTCATCATCAGGCGAGCAGCAGGACTTAATGGCCCGGAAAACTCAGTCAAAGAGCAGTCAGGCAGGCGGGCTTTAAATACTGAGCAGTGAACAGTGGAGGCTCATGACACTCAGCTGATGTTCACAGTGCAGACCTTCACCCTCGGCTTTAAACCACCTGACTTTTCTGTAGGAGCCCTAACGCTGCAGGCTGGACAATCATTTTAATCTAACAGTCTATAATGTATCAGTTTATTTAAAAAATGCTTGTTTCATTTCTTTGACTTCACATAATCCATATTACTGTTTGTATTACAGCTGATCAAAAGAAATCATCTTAAATGTTTTTGGAGCCTTTAAACCTGACAGAATTTATGCGTCAGTCATAATTTCACGCATTTCATTGAACGTTTCAATTAATATTATGCCAAGCAACAGACTAAATGCCCACTATGGCTTCCCACTTATTTAGACTTCAGAATTAGAGTACTTTAATAACCCCTAAGGTAATTATTTAACTTATCAAGTTTATAAACGACTGTAGTAGCGGCACTCCGTCTCTATTTCACTCTTCTGTACCACCTTTAGGAGTCAGTCCGGCAACATGCATTTGAAACGTGAGCAAGTCCAGGTACTTTTCTTGCAAAAGGATGTTTATTGAAACTTTTCATTTACATGGCAAGACTCGGTCAAAAAACTGTGTTGCTTCCAGCTTATCCGACTCCCCAACTACGTAATTACAGTGTGCCGGAAGCCCAAAATACTGAAAAGCGCATTAGAATGTCGCACTTCTATATTCTATACCTTTAACAAAACAGTATTTTGAAATTAACTAGAAATTATATTCTTAACATCAAACATGTATATTTCTCCTCTAATCATTTTACCAGTACCAATAAAATTAACCTTTAATTGGCTCTTACAGCTACTAATCCAGATTATGGAAAGAAATCCACATCTGAAGTGAGACAAAAATAATTTTTCTCTTTTCTTTTTACTTTGAGAGATTTTTTTCCCACAAAGTCTGAAGAATTAGTCCAAATGAAGCGTGTTTCAAAGCCTCACTGTCCTGCTGTGGAAGCAGTCGCAACAAAAAGACACAACATCGAAGGGAAACCAGAACACTGAAGCTAACAGAGCCTAAGGACAGACTGCTCTTTGTTTTGGTTGTTTGATTATATTTGTTCTTTTTCTCACAACACAAAGACGTTTCTGAGAGAACAACGAGCTTTGAGCCCACACAAAGGCCCCCCCACATATATATGTGTGTACAAACAGAGCCAGCACTGCTGAAACAAACCACACCTCGCTCTGCACTGTGACTGCTGCTGACAGTCTGTCACTGCTACTGCTATTTCACATCAAACATCTTCAGAGTCAATAATAACTTTTGCATTTTCATGAATCAGGACTATTTGTTTTCTTGACCGTTAAATACATTTATCACTCTCACCTTGTTAATAAATAGCTGTTAAGATAATTGTTCAAAGGGATGCAGAGGATCAGAAAACACTTAAAGGCTCATTATTGGTTTGTTTTGGAACCAAACCGAGTCGAGGCCACGGAGACTGTCGGGGTCAAAGGCTAATTAAGCAGAGAGAAACCTTTGCTCCGGCATTGTTAACCAATCTGTCCCCAGTGAAGATGACTGCCACGGAGGCGTGACGCAGCCCTCGTCCCTATGCTAAATCTCCATTTCGGCTACTGTGCCCCATCAGCTCACAAAATGGCCCGTCAGTCCATCGCCGGGCTGCCTGACATGATCCATCGAAGAGTTATGGATATGCAATAATGAGCTGAGGTGGCCGATCGATATTTGCAGGACTTCTCTATCATTACATTTTAAACAAGAGATTCATTGTGAGTCGACAGGGTAAGAAAAATGCCAAAGTAAAGGACACAGGAAGAGTGAAATATATTGCTGTGGATAGGAGGACGCCTCTCACGGGTGCTAAAGCTGCCAAATGTGTTTATCCGAGTCGCTCGGCTGTTTCGGGGAGCTGCCACGGCCGCGTCATTTGTCAGCCGCTGCTGATGCTCAAAACAACGCGAGGAAAGAGACTACACGAGCGCCATTAAGTGGGAACGCAGCATAGTAGGAAACAACAGCCAAGAAGTCGTTTATATCCGGAGAACATTTCGACATAAGTCATATTTGCATTTTGAGATTAGCTGCGTGGAACCAGGCAGGTTAGAATCTAGATTAGGAGACGATGTTTAAAAGTCATTTTTCAGTGTTTAAGAACCTGAAATGCCACCATAATACAAGACTTCATTAAAAAGGCTATTCTTATTATTAATGTTAATTAGGATATAATTATACAAAAATATAAATACCAGTCCTAAACATATACATACATCACAAATGTGAATATCAGCTTCCTATTCTTCCTATCAGAGCACTAGAGGTGGGAATCACCATACATCACACGATACGATATTATTGCAATTTTTTAAAAATATTTTGCGATATTCAGATTCTGTACATAAAGGTAAACTTTATCAATATTCATTTTCTCTAATATCAAAGTCTCACACTCAGTCTTTCTCTCATTTCAGTTTGATTGTTGACAAACTGAACGGTTTGTATTACAGTCTAGTCCAACTTAACTGAATCAACCATCTGGTACAATTATAGCTATTCTGAACTATGCAGTTTATGAAAACTATGCAGCCCCTTCAGCAACTGAAGAATTTGAAAGTAAATGAAAACAAAATATAATTTTACATTAAATAAAACAGTTTTAAACTTAATTAAAATAAAACATGTCTTAAATTAAAATAAGTAAACTGTCATGTTTATTAAACACATTTGGACAGTGAAGGAATGTCAGGATTCAGAAAAAGGATCAACATGCTCTGAAGTCAGAGCACAAAAACCTTTTTTGTAACAAAATATCGATTTCTGCTGTCCCTGTATCCATACATTATTAGCAAACAAAATATCACCATGCTGCAAAGTATCCATTTTTCCCCCACCCCTACAGAGCACCAGGTTTTTCATTCATGAAAAAAACCCAAGGCAACCGAACGAGAACATCAGGACTTTTAATCACTTTTAGAGTTAAATGTCTAAAGCTTTAAGATCTCAGACGATATAAGTGAAAGTACAAGAGAAAACATGACAAAAATGCAAAAGTGTATTTTCTGAGTGTCAGACATTTAGGTCTCATTATGTAACTGTGGCTCAGAAACACTTCACAGTCTGATTGTTCTGTTTGCTCACCGGGTCGAGATGCTGCTGCTAATAAACTTCCTGAACTATAGATACAAACTAAAGCTGATCCAAACATCCTGATATCTGCAGCACATCAAAGAAAATCAAAGATGAAACAGCAGCCAATAGGATCACATTTCATTTCCTTTTAAGCCCCTCAGAGCAGGACAATGTGTGTGTGTGTGTGTGTGTGTGTGTGTGTGTGTGTGTGTGTAAGAGGGAAAGAGAAATAGAGAGTGAGGGGAAGAGGACATAAACTACACAGCCCTGGCCATTTAATGTCTCCACAGCCCCAGGCCTGTGTTAATGGTGGTTGTACAACGCATTACAGCGGTGCTTGTGCCCCGAGCAGACAATTACGCCGGTATTTAGCCCGTCCACAGCCCCGCGGGCTATCAGGGCACTTAGCACTGCAGCACAGTGTGGAAGACAACCTGACAGGACACGCAGGACTTTTCTGTGAGCAACGGCCACTCAGTCAGACGCTGATGACGGGAACACTGCAGGACTCTCAGGAACAAACAGAAACAAAACGTATTCTGAAAAACTGCAAAGATCGCAACGTGTTTATATTCGAAGAGGTGACCCAATTAATAACCAGGGTTACTAAAATTTTAATTTGTTTTTAAAAGTGTGTTTTCTGTTTTTTAAAGCTGGTAATTACTGAACAGTTGCATCTTTTCTTTTTCCTGTCCAATCCTGTCGAGCACCTTACTGATGAGTGCATTTTTAACAAAGCAAACACTTGAAAAATGAAAAAACTCCAGCATTGTTAACCAATCTGTCCCCAGTGAAGATGACAGAGGCGTGACGCAGCCCTCGTCCCATTTCAGAGTTTTCATTCATTGTGTGGTTGAACTGTAGGCTGCGTTTCTATTGTTCAGGTGAACATATGTAGCCAATGAGCATACGCAAAAAGAGGCAAGTTTTCCTCTGTATTTGTTACCACAACGATCGCCCCCTGGTGGCTGATAGAAAGAATACAGGTTTAAGGCATCTCCATGTTGGCTTCGGCTTTTGAACCAGGAAAATACGTCCGTCTTTTTGACTCTGTAAGGAGCCCAAGTGCACCTGCAGACATCCAATAGGGACATCCACTCCCAGTGACATCATAAAGATCCATGTGTGGAGACCATGGACTGAATTACAGCATTTAGAGCAAAAGGACAAAATAAGGAAAACTCACATATTTTAATCTGAAGCTACAATCACAGGATGTCCCTGTTTTTATTTACTAAACAACAGCCGGCTTTTTCCTGTGTGTCACAGAAATCAGAGCTTTAAGCTCCATAATCAATACAAAACTTCTGCTTCCTGCAGCAACCGTTTGTTTTTGAGCCGATGAAACAACACGGAGCTGAGCGATGCTGTCAGCCTGTCAGTGACCAAGGAAATGAACTCTGGCTGCTACATGACATGAAACAGCACTCCCTCTGAAAAGGTCACCTCCTGGGTTTCAGGTACCCATTTGTTTCAGGTTTAATAAATCCAAAAGAGCGAGAGGCCCTGCCGACATCTCGGGAATGAGTGCGGCCCGAGTGTGTGTGTGTGTGTGTGTGTGTGTGTGTGTGTGTGTGTGTGTGTGTGTGTGTGTGTGTTCTTAACTCTTTTTGTATGTGAGTGTAAAGAAATCTGATCTGAAAGCAGGTAAAGCCCATTTTACACACGACACAAAGAAACTTACTAACGCCAATCTCCCCGCCGTTTGTTTCCCCGCCTGTTACTGTGGGGGTGCGCGAGGAGGAGGGCAACGCCCGAAACGACAGACTTTATACGCAGTAACTCACGCTGGCGTACAGTACAGCGTAGACCGAAGCAAGAGAAATCAATAGAATATCATCTAGAAAGATAGTAATGGATTTCTAACTTAATGGGCTTACACAGGTCTATCGATTAGCAGGATTAACATCTGCAATAGCTCAACAATCTGATTTGCATTTAAATGACTGCACGCCGCGCTGACACCAATATAACAAAAGCAGACAAACGTGCAGTCAGACGGGCGAAAAACTGAGTCAGAGGAGGAGGAAGGAAAGTTGCTGACGGCTCGCAAACTTTGGGCTCTCGTGAATTCTGAAAAAGTCTACACAAGGACAAAAAAGAAAGAACATAAACAGCGACGGACCGGGCGCGCGGCTGTCTCCCGTAAGACCGAAACCGCCATAACTCTTTTCGGGCAGCTCATCTGAGCCTCCTCGGATAGATCTTAGCGAGGAAGCGGGGCGGGTGTTTGCGGTTTGTGTGTGTCTATATGGAGTGATGAGGGGTGGGGGTAGCGCGAGGTGAGATGTTGGGAGGGCAGCGAAGTGGGGTGGGAGTTTGATGGACTGCACTGTCACCTCCCGCTCGGCGATTTACGGCGGCGGGGCTGCTGACGAGCGCGGGGCAGTAAACAGGCCGGCCGGGGGCGTATTTCACACAGAGCTGGCTTTTATGAAGAACACCGGGACGGCTCTACCCACAGCTCCGCCCGGACCGCCGTGACGGATGGAGAAAGACGCATGACAAGCTTCATCATTGTTTGTAAATCTTAACTGTTCCCGCTCACTAACTCCAGAAGGCAATTTTGCGGAGACAGCGGGGCCTGCGAAGGGGGAGGGCGAGGAGGGGTGGAGGAAGAAGAGGAGGCGGCGAGGAGGGGAGGGGAAAGGACAACGTGGCACTCCTGAAGGTTATTTGGATCTCTGTATTTGGCCAAATGATTAGCCTTATCCTGGGAGGGAGATAAATCTGACAGGGTGCTGCTCGGCTGCCAGGTGGAAGGGAGGGCGGCGAGGCTCCCAGCTCGCAGTCATTTCCTCCTCATCGACTGATCCGGAGATGCACCAGACGCACGTTCAGTCACAGCAACGCCGTTTCTGAAACCAGGACTTATAACCAGATTGTATCTCTATCAAAAGCTAAAAATGACTGTTTGACTTTAGATCAGTGAAAATGTCATATTTCAAAGAGGCGTCGTCAAAGTGTTCAGTTTATTCAGTAAACCGTCCAAAATCAATATGTGAATGGAAGAAAATTAACCTCAACTATTTATTTATACATGTAAAAATTAATTGATTACTTATTAACCTTAAAATGAGTCTTTTTTTCAGTTTTTCTTGCTGGATTGTTTCTGGTTACTGCAAAACAAGTTATTTTAGGTCAATTATTGGACTTTCTGTCTTATAAGTAACACATTCTTTGATTAATGATTAATCGACTGCTGTTATAATAATTAAAGTTCTTGTCCAAAAGTTATCTTTAGGAAAAGAGTGAATTTCATTGATTACACTGAATTGTTCAGTTTAAATACGACGACAGTGATGCTGTGACCGTCAGCTGACACTAAGCTCACGGTACAAACGATGATGTCGATCAGATCTGTAGTAAAAATACATTTCACCCTGTTTCTGTTGTGCATCCCTCTAAAGAAAAGCAAGTTATGAACCCAACCATCCATTTTCCTGAGTGCTTGTCAGAAAGCAGGAGCCTATGTCAGCTGCCGTGGAGCGAGGGGGGGTTGCTGGTCTGTTTCAGGGGTAACACACGAGTCACACCTATGACCAGTTCACAACCACTAAGTTTAACGTGTCTTTGGACTGTGGGAGGAAGACGTACAAGTCTGTAAAGGTCTCGGCTGGGCAGCGGATTTGGAATCAGGACCTTCCTGATGTGAGGCCACAGTAGTAACCACTGCACCTGAAGGCATGACCCAGAACCACGGCTGTGAGCTGAGATCCAAACCAAACTGTCACAGGACACAAACGATTTCTCTTCCTCATTATTTGAACTCCAAATGAGCAAAACTCCAAATCAGAAACATGATTTTACACCAAAACAAAGAAGACCAGCAGTCACCTGCACCTTACATCACATCTGTTTTATTACGAGCCTTTATTTCCAGTCTAACGACGGCCAACTTCACTTCCATCAACATCAAGTTTTCATGTTTTCATGTGCAGATAAAAAGCAAACATTTTTTATCTGCCACTTCCTGAGCCTCTGATGATGGAGTTGTGTATAAAAGTGTTTATAATCCTGACACGGTTGATGCAGTTGTTGAAGCTGAAAGTGTTCACTTCTTGGCAGTTTCAGTGCACACACAGCCAAAGCTACAAAAATGGTCATTGTCCAAAAACTTGCTGATAAGATGTGAATGAGCCTCAGCAAACATCAAGGCCGCGGCCTGTCACATGCACACCGCCGTTTACAGAAGCACAGGAGTAATCTAACAGTGGACATATTAAACGCAGCTTGTCTGCAGAAACACGCTTTATCTTCCAGCTCTGGGAGACGCGGCGCACACCCACACACCAAGTTTGGTTGTGTCTGAACTAAGCAAGCATGATGACAATAAGCTGAGTCGAGGAAAAACACTCTCCACCCAACAGGCCTCCCTTTCAAACGCTCAGTTATTCCTTCTGAGAGCCACATTATCAGAGCAGCAGTAGCTGCAGTATTAGCCCACAGCAGACCCCACTCACCCCACCGATGGAAGCAGATATCCTCTGAGTCTGCTTCTGTCAGAGGCTTCTTCCTGTTAGTGAGTCTGTTCCTGTGTTTTTATTATAATGCGCCATCATCTGATTAACAGCAAACACGTGTCAAGTGTTTCAACATCCAATTCTGCCGGGTGGATGGGAGTGAACATTTTAAAAACACTGGTTTTTGTACCTGATGAAGGTCGGCTGAAGTGAAACATGATTTAATAAAATATGAGAAACGAGACGGCGTGGGGAGGTTCTCGGTTTGTCTTTACTGTAGCACTGACTTTACCTTTTTACAATAAAATGAAGATCTAAACAAGCAAACGATAACATCTGATGGAGACTAATTTATTAGTCAATTTAATCAGAGTCAAAACTGAGCACAGTCTAACAGACATGATACGTGCCCACAAACATCCATCTTCATACGCTTTATCCGGGGCCGGGTCGCGGGGGCAGCAGCCTAAGCGGAGAAACCAAGACCTCCCTCTCCCCAGCCACCTCCTCCAGCTTATCCGAGGGAACACCAAGGCGTTCCCAGGCCAGCCGAGAGATATAATCTCTCCAGCGTGTACTGGGTCTGCCCCGGGCCTCCTCCCGGTGGGACATGCCCGGAACACCTCACCCAGGAGGCGCCCAGGAGGCATCATTGTCAGATGCCCAAACCACCTCAGCTGCCTCCTTTCGATGTGGAGCAGCAGCAGCTCTACTCTGAGCCCCTCCCTGAACTTCTCACCCTATCTCTAAGGGAGAGGCCAGCCATCAAACACTAGGGTGCCTACAAACACTGTTGTGTATTTAAGAGGCATTAAAACATATTGAATCATATCATTCAACAGGCTGGGCTAGCAACCTTCTTTCCTCGCATGCTAACCAACAGTTCAAATGAGTGTTTTATGTCCCTGATGTGTTGGAGAACAGGTTCCTGGGCTGAGATCAGCAGGCTCTGTTTCCTGTGGCAGCTCAGATGCTTCAAGCAAAATCAGATTTGTAAGAGAGTAGTGCAGATGTCACCAGGACGAACACTTAAAATCCTGAAAACACCATCAATGTTGTTTCTGTTGTGTTTGTACTGAGGTGCAGGGACAAGTGTTCATGTCTGTCCTTGCAGCTGAGAAGAAGAAGAAGGAAGTGGAAACTACACAGCTCAAAGACCTGCATCCAGAATTCGTGCTGCATGAGTTCATGATTCCCTGAAACGCACATTTTTGTGTGAGACAGCGCAGCGTCGATGTGGAATCAAAATGTTTGCAGCAGCTAACATTAAACACATAAAGTAACTGTAACGTTAGCAGTGTGCTCACAGTCTCTGTCATTTCAAATAAACCATCAACCTTCAGTCAGTGTTTTAAATGACAGCTCTTCTGTGCACTGCGCCCTGCTCTGTGCCTCCCTCTGCTATACTGAGCCACTTTAATGTCTTTGGGGATCTGCTGTGCTGTTTTTATTACATTCAGGAAGCCACCAAGGCCGTTTCTGTATCTTTAAAAACACATAAGCTCATTTAATTTTTAAAGTTAGAAGCTAAAAATCTGATTAATGAAAAAACGTCTCCAGGTTTATATGCAAGTACACACTTCCTGCTGAGAAACCACAATAAAGGTGAAAGAACGACTGAGGCAGGCTGATCCTCTGCCACTAACTGTGGGGCCACCCACAGAGAGCGTTGTTATCTTGTAATGGAGCATGGCGATTCACAGCAGGGGGCTGACGTGGGACCCCCACAGGAAAAGGACAGGTGAAAGTCATAAACAAATACAGACACAAGGAGAGATGTGGGGGTCTTTAGGTTTGCGATGCTGGTGGTGTCAGCGCTCCGTTTCATTGAAAGAAGGATATTTATGTTGTACTGTTGATGCTCTTCCCCTATATCCTTTATATGTGAGCAATAACATACAACACAACCTTCATCTTCAGTTCCTTCAAAATAAAACAAACCCAGTTTTTAGATGATGAAGGGAGCTGAGCCAAAGGGTAAGAAAAGTGTTATTTTCACAGTGTTAAAAATCTCTGCAACCAAGATGCGTCTATGACTCATTTTCATTCATTTCCTATCATTAGTTATTATTAATCTCCGGCTCTCCTCCTCTGCGTGCCTTTCCTTCACTCCAGCTGTCTTCCTGTTAAAAGTGAGTTTTTCCTTCCCACTGTTGCCAAGTGCAAGAAAGGAAAAATGGATTATCCTGTGCCAGAAATAGTTAAAAGTAAACTTGTTTTTATTTAAGGCTTTATAGAACTGAATCTTTGCAATTTGCAAAGGTTTATAAGAGGCAAACACACGAGGAAAGAGAAAAAAGAGATTTTTTTATGCTAATTGAAAATAAGACGACCGTCCAACAGCCTGAGTTTCAACACCGACTCAGACGCAGCTCCATCACAGGAACTCAGAGAGACAGGGAGTGTGAAGACAAACGAACAAAGACTGAGCACTCAACGCAACAACAGCACCAACAATCACAAAACAAACGATACAAAAGTAAAACTGGAAGGCAGACACTTCAAATTAAAACAGGAAGTCACCAAAAAAAAACAGCAAAAACAGTGCGAGATCCTTCGAGGGAACAGAAACTACAACAAATAATAAAAATCACCAAAGAAATCAAGACATCAAACCCCACAATGACAAAACACAAACAAAGAGAAGTTATCGCATATATTAACCCAGACCTCAAGAACTGCATCAAACCCTCAATGTCTCAGTCAAACCAGCCTTTGCACCACTGTGCTCGTGCAAATGTGAACCTCTGCATGCTGGAGTCCTCTATTACTAACAAGTTTATCTGAGAGTTGTTAAGATTATGTCGTGTGCTCTCTGAACACATTTAAATCTAATAACGACGTCCACTGCAGAGCCAGAATCCTGATCTGAAGCTTATCCTGCCTGAAAACCATCAAACAGCAAATCCTTTAAATGTCCTTAATTTCCATTTGGCCTTATTAGTCGACCAGCCTCCCTCTATCTCCTCTGCTTTATGCTGGATCTTCTCTCTTATCATGCACTTACATGCAGTCTTTACAAAGTTCCAAAAACGCTGTGCTGAACATGTGAAGCAACACAATCTGATGAGCCCACATTCACAGGTATGAGAAAGGCACAAAATCCAAGCCACCTCCGTCAGCAGCTACGTTAAGAAGAGATCAGCGTCTGAGATGTGCTGCAGAGATCAGGGGATCAAATCGACTTCATCTTTAAACATGCCAAAAAGACACAGAGCAGTACTGTTTTTAACTTTGTGGCTTCAGAAACGCTCGGGTCAGACCTGCTTTCACAGAACTGCATCAGAAGCAGGAAGTAAAAAAGTTTAGTCAAAGTAAAAAGTACATTTTATGGCGCTCTGGATTCGAGTGCAATCCTCCCTTCGATGTACTGTTGATAGTCTGGGTAAAGGTTTATGGAGCCTGAGAAGTGTGTGTCCCGTGTTGTTGTGTGTCACTCACAGGCTGCCATGGTCTCAGAGCAGCTGTTATTGTTGTCATCCAGGCTAAAGAAGGGTGGCACACAGGTGGTGGAGCCCAGGCCCTGAGTCAGGTAGGTGGCTGCTGGGTAGTAGGAGTGCATGCGGTACTGTGACGACACGTTGTGGCTGGGCAGGCGGCCATCGCCATGAGGCATCTGCTTTATGCAGGTAAAACACAAAAACAGGCACTTTTAGATTAAAAACATACAAACACTGCATGCTGCGAATAAACAGCAAAGGTCCAGAAAGTGGAGGCCTGGAGGTCCTCTTTAATCCACCAAAGATCTGAATTAAGGTCAGTCTTCATATTTAGGAGCTGACCCATGGTTGAAGGTGTGGTATGAGGATTAAATAGTTCTTGATAAATGTTCGTGTTGGGGTCCCTGCTGGGCAGAAACAAAACCATCAAGATGACAACAGAAACAACACGAGACTAGAAAAAAAATATTTTAATTATCGGATATTAAATATGATATTAAATAGGGCTGTGCGATATGACCAAAATCTCATATCCCGATATAAGAATTCTATCGTCCGATAACGATATAAATCACAAAAATGTAACATTTTCTGTAAATTCTGTGAATCTCGGGCAGCTCGACTTGCGTGAAGTGTTTCCAGCTGCGCGTCATGTAGCTGGAGTCGAGTGTTTTAACCGAAGCATGAAACGATACATTTTTAGACATAAGTTGTAACGGCCGCCGTTTTCTTTGTGAGTATTTATTACACGGCGTGCTGCGGGGAAAAGCCTGTTCTAACGTTTGAGTCTAAGGTTTGTTTTTTAGCACCTGGCGGCTCTTTTTTACTTCTCATCTGTAAATAATAGACTATGTGCACGTTAGCATATGCTACTTCCGGTGCGGAAACGCCTGTGTGGAGCTTTGTTTCCGGTGTCCTATTCGCGCCTTGTTTACGGTCCAAAACAAGTTAAGCAAATGAATGAATCAAGCGGCGATTTACATTTCTATAGATGTCTTATGTTCTAAAAATAACCAGCGATAGGTGAAATCAAGTAGCCAATTTTATTTTTTGATGGTGCAAAACATTTCGTAGACATCCAGTACTGCACTTCAGAGTCACACTGCTAGCGATTATGCAGCGATTCTGTACTGTACAGGAGAGACGTCACGGAGGAGATCGTCTGACCCCTAACCCTAACCCTGCGCTTTCACGTGATTCAGTTTAATTTGAAAAGTCTCAACAGGATCTTGAGCTTTATTGTGAAAGGTTTATGTGGTACATAAACAAGCAGACACCCGATGGTGTTACCATCGTTGTTGCTAACCACAACGCATAAAAACAGGCGCTTGTCTGTCTGTAGTGTGGTTATATTAAATATAAGAGAAAGAGAGAACTTTAAGAAATTAATAATAACTACAGTGACCATCAAAATGATGAAAAAATATTGCCGTAAACAGTTTATTTTGTGACACCACAAAACAAAAGATAGCGTAAAATGATATGTCATCTGATATATATCGTTATATCGAACAGCGCTAATATTAATTTTTTTTTTTTTTCCTCCAGACAAACAAAACCTAAACAGATCTGTAACATGTGTTGTGTGCAGTTATTTTTCTACTTGTTTACTCTTGGATCAGCTGGTTGTTGGTTCCAAACATGTTTGTTGCTATTGGGGAAGTTGCAGAGCGCCCTCTGGTGGACAAACTATACAACATCACTCATAACAGAGTTGAAGGGTGTTTCTCCTGTCGCTTCCTTTTAAGTGTTTGTTATAAATGCAATAATGATAGATTAGCAAACAGCTAAAATTAACATCAGTCTACATTTGGTTTTGCTCACGACAAAAATGTCCTGATCTTAAATGCTCACACTGAAATCTTAGCTGCACACACGGGGATTTCTTTCTGAGGTGTTTAAATAGTTTCCGTCTGAGCTGATATCTTGGTAGTTACATGATGAATTAAAAAAACTGAGCTTAAAGACATGCTGATAAAAAACTGGAGATTTTCATGGGAACTGTTCAAAAGAACAAAGAACTGTTCGTTCCTGTGACTTTTGCTCTGTCAGTCAAACACCAGCCGTTGGTTCAAAAGAGGCTATACGCCTTACTGGGGTCACGTGATCTTAAGATCTGCACTTTAAATAAAGGTTTTATATAAAATACAGTTTATTTCCTGCAGTTCTGTGAGGTTAAAGTGGTTTACACTGGCTTTATGACTTTCATCAGAACATCAGAGCCCGCTAACACCACCACTGGATATATTTATAATACAATATAAACGCCGCTGTTGTGTGAGTCCACTCTCAGATTCTGACCGTAAAATCCTTCATCTCATACATCAGATTTTCACAGGCAACACTTTAACAACTCAGAGTGACAGAAAGAAATACAGCCGTAAAATAATATATGACAGAAAATTAGCAGTGTGCGATTTCACAGGCCTGCGGCTTGTTCTCAAAATGGGCAGCAACACCCAGAGCCGGCTTTCCTCAGTCCTCTGAAAACTTTAAAACGAGCTGTCTACTCAGCAGCACGGCCGCCTCGCTGAGGGTTTTCAATTTCATTTTTATGGAATTTGATTTCTGTCAGGCTGTAATACGTCACCCGTATTGTCCACACCATCGCTTCTGCGACAGCTTTATAAACTGTTATTTAAGCTACACTCGGCTCCTGTATTAGGCCGTGAAAAATACAATAGAGATTGGAACTGGAGTCTTGAAAGTGCACCGCGCTGATGGTTAAGAGGGACGCGCGGAGCACCAAACAAAACTGTCAAAGTTGCTGCCGAGGCTGAGTTTTTCCATATGTTTACACGCAGAGGCAGCGAGCACATCCCCGGGTTTAAACTATCAGCACGATGCTACAGTGTGCAGCTAACTGTTCGTCCACATCATCTGACTTGTCATCAGGTCATGTGATAGTTGGTGCCACTTTGTAAAAAGCAGGACTTTAAATTAGCTCAGTGTTGGTGTTCTCACACAAAGAGACAAACGGTGTTCAAACATGTTTTCCCCACAGATGATTAATAAACCTTCGACAGCAGATGGATCCACCAGCCACCAATCAGGCTTTCACAAAGCTGTGGGGAGTTATGGAGCGATAAATGGGAAGTTGAAGCTGGAAGCAACACCAACGAAGAAGTCAGGAGAAATGATCACAAACAGGTTCAAAATGTGTCGGTTAAAATAATGAAAGCAACAAAACACCCAGATGACCAGCGGCCTGGGACGTCCTTCAGACACGCGACCATCATCAGGTTATTCCCACCGACCACGTGGTTATGATACGTTTTCATGAAGCAGACTTTAGTACAGTTCTCAAAAACATTTAGAAGTAATCTGAATACCACTGCTTTATCAGATTATTTCCAGTTTGCTGTGTTTTTCTGTGAACAGTGTAGCTTTTCATTTCAAATGTTTATGATTATGTGCCATAAATAAACTGTGTGTGTCCTCATCAGTTAACACGCTCACCTAAAGCATCAAACTTTGGAAACAGAAACAAAAACACGTCCTTCAGTGATAAGAAGCTTAAGTCAAGCTTAACTTTAATTCCAGGCTGATCAGCTGATGGCAGTAACAGCTGATACCCTTCTACTATCTTACTGATGAATCTAATAAAGTGTCCTATTAACCTGCAGTAGCGTCTCTACGGCTGCCTTCAGTCTGGTTTGCAGCGCTATCATTCTCACTGGTGCTCGCTCTGGTCTGTGCAGAGGTCGCGCTGCTGTTTCTTAATCTTTTCCACGTGCACGCATGAAACTTTTTTTTTTTTGCAGTAATTTAACACATTATTGTACTAAATTCAGTAACGCCATTACAGGTACAAATGTGCTGCTGTTTGCATTGCAAATCTTTAATGATCTGCATGAAGGACGAGCAGGAAACATCAAAGGCGCCTTTTTTTCTGCACACTTGTGCCTGAATCAGCCGACTCCAGTTCAAGTGGAGGGAAGGAAGCTGGATGGTGTGGTGGTAGGACTACACACCTTCGGAACGGGAGACACAAGTTTGATTCCCACCCGGCATCCAGTAACGTCCTGGCTAGACCCCCCATGCAAAAATACAAAACAAAACCCCCGCAGCTATGTCTGCAGCCCGTCTGCAGCCTGTCTGCAGCTTGGACACAAGAATTTCACTGCATGTTGTACTCTGTATAATTGTGTATGTGACAAATAAAGGTTGTTTGTTTGTTAAAGGAGACATGGGCATGAATATGGAACGATTCACAGTGTGGTCTGCAGGCCTGCAGCAGCCCTCAGTAACAGTCTGCAGGCCAGCAGCAGCCCTCAGTAACAGTCTGCAGGCCTGTAAGCGAATGAAGAAACTGCTGCTCAGTTTTTACTGCAAAGACTGCAAAGCGCAGTTTAACATCAAAGCAGCATTTCTTTAAAATATTACGAGCTCTGTGGCCACTGCTACAAACTGGACGTGCACATGTGTCTCAATATCAGCCTGTGGGGTCAGGCGTGCAGCATCGGCTGCTTCAGCAGTGGACAGATCACGTGTGCAGCTTTTGCCTTATTTGCATCTGGAGAACACCTGGATGTCCACCAACCAAGGCACATGTCAGACAGCACTGATATTAATATTGAAATAAACGGCGAGTGAAGAGAAAGCCACCATTATCACCACGACATCAGTAACAACTTGTGTCAAACGTGTAAGACGGCCATACGCCGCGGTTTGCTCACAGACCTGCAGTGCCTCCTCTGAACGACCCAGATAAGTTGCTGAGTGCTTAAGGAGGGGCTTCCTTACCTCCCTGAGAGGGCCTGTCTTCTTATCTGGCACCATCTCCTGTCTGGAAGCTCTACACTACCCTTATATTATCACCATCCACCTGCATGACAGCCAAGCATCACTGAGTGCACAGCAGAGAAGGAGGAGGCAGATTCCACTGATAAAGACCACATTGTTTCCTCTGGTGTTACAGTGGGAAGAGCTCAGGACCTGCGCATCACTTTATTATGACGCATTCGCTTAATGATTTTAACTGAAATGCATATTTCACCTCAGTCATGAGTGAGGCGTTAAGAAGTGCCAATAAAGCATAAAAACAGAACAGACGAAAACAAACTGGAAAAAGCAGATGCTGAATTATAACAAATAACAAAGTTCGACTTGAAACTTGTTGTTCGTAACTTTCATGGATAGTAAAGTGTGGCCGGCGGTTTCTGGCTTGGTGGCCTCGGGATCACCTCTGTGCTTTCTGCCGATCTTCTGGCTTTAGCAGGAAGTGACCTCTCGCTTAAACTGGAGGGTTTGCAGCCAAGCGTGAAGCAGCTGGGAAGAAAAGTCAGAGGCCAGAAAATGGTGTGTTTGGGAGGAGTTCAAGTATCTCAAGTGGGTGGAGAGAGGAGGAGTCAGCGGGGATCTGAACGCTGTACCAATCTTTACGGTGAAGAGAGCTGAGCGTGAAATCAAAGCTGTCGATTTACTGCTCAGTCTACGTTCCCGCCCTCGCCTACGATTGTGGATGCAAGCAGTGGCACCAAACAAACATTTGTGGTTTCTTTTGTACTACTTGATCACTACAGTGACCCTCCAGTGAGACGACAGTGCCAGCAGGGGCCCACAGCTCATTTAAGTTTGTTCCATCCAGCAGTAGTTGTAGTTCGGTCACCTGAGAGGGACTCAGAGTAAAGCTGCTACTCTTCTATAAGGAAACCAGATGAGGTGGTTTGGGCATCGTAGGAATCATAGTCCTACCAGTAGGCGACCACAGGAAGAGCACACTGGTCAGATTATGTTTCTCAGCCAGCTTGGTGACACCTCAGCGCTAGAGCATATTCTGCTGCCTCTCAGATCAGCAGCAGAATATGGATGCATGGCTGAAAACCAGTGTTTAAATCAAAAAATGTATATGAGCCACCAAGATTATTCTGACCGTGAGCCCACGACTACAACAATAAGGTGAACTGTACAGATTTTTCTCCTGTTACACACTTTGTCAGGAGTTTCCTGCCTCACAGTGAAGAAAATTTATTTCTTAGTTCTGGAAATTTCATAGTAGATCCATCCACAATTAATGATGACTCGCCTTTGCCATCACCTCTGTGAGCATCAACAGATTTATAGATGTGCAGAGTGTAATTTATGCACTCACAATGAGATGTTGTATTTATAAAGGGACACCTTGAGAAAAACCCCAACGAATGAGAAGTTAAAGACTGTTGGGCTTGCATTAACTCAGGCGTGCTCTCTGCATCGTGCAGAAACAGCACAGCGATAACTGCTTTGCATCAAATATGGAGACAAAATCTAAAGTGAGCAACTCAAGGACTCGCTTCAGTTTGGGATACTAAAATCTGAATGCAGCTCACTAACCTGGAGGTTTAGGACGGGTAAAGGAGACACAACAGTTTCCTTCTTTCTTTTTTTTAACCAAATGTTAAAATCAGGCAATGAACTATTTCATCCCACCGTTCTACTTACAGACTGTTATTTATTGACTGTTTGCTGCTCTAAAACTCATCTTCATTAAATCAGCTCCTTGTGCAAATACAAAAAAATCTGCCTGATATTGAATAACCACAGCACGTAGCCCTCTCAACCTGACAACTTCACTGAAAATATCATAAATCACAAAAGCGGATGGCCAAATTATGCTAAAGAGCGCTAACTGATTAGCATTAATGTGCTGGCTTTCTCCCTCGGGCGCTGAGGCATAGCGGTGTGTTCCTCTGCCGACAGACAATACCATTAACCTTTGCAATTCAGGCTCTGCTGTGCGCGGGCAGGATCGCGGAGGCAGTGACCCCAAAAGTAGACGTTGCTACTGGGGCAACTGAGAGAGGAGGAGGGGGCGGAGAGAGGGGGTACAAATGTTCTTCATAAAAACACAAACGCAGGAGAGTTATAGATCTAATCTGCTCCATGCATAAGCTTAGTGTGTGTGTGTGTGTGTGTGTGTGT
This sequence comes from Neolamprologus brichardi, assembly GCF_056152115.1. Taxonomy (NCBI): domain Eukaryota; kingdom Metazoa; phylum Chordata; class Actinopteri; order Cichliformes; family Cichlidae; genus Neolamprologus; species Neolamprologus brichardi. The sequence continues at coordinate 37,002,032 of NC_142115.1, forward strand.
GTGTGTGCGCTGACTTTTTTTTTTGAATTGTGACCTGGGTATAACCACGTATATGGTGATATGAGCACAGGACACGCTGATGCATCACTGACGGAGCTCGGTTACATTTCCTTAACACAGACGTCACATTCGAGTTACTCATCAGTCTCATACATGAACACTGCCCCTCATTTAGTCCTTTAAACTGTCCTGACAGACATCGTTCGTCAGGCGGCTTCTGTTAGAAATCAGTTGGGGCTGTTTTGAAATGTAATGTGATTACAATAAGCAAACATACAGAAACATCAGAGTTTTTATTTCTATTTTGTTCTGAAATCTGTTCACTTTTCTTCACTTTCCACAGCAGGTTTGCTTGTTTTGGTTTACTCGTTAAGAGTTTTGGGTTCAGCTTTGTTAGTTTCAGTGTTGGGTTCAATGTTTTTAGTCGTGGAGTAAATTTCCACTAATCAACCGAACAACTACTACTGTTACAACTACTTTTCTCAGTTTATATACACTAACTTATTGTTGAAGTTACACGTCTACTTTTTAATGCATAGGTATGATACACAATCTGCACTTTTCTAATTATTCTAAATATTCTTAACTATTTAAACTACTTTCATATCCTGCTCTGTTTGCACACTACAGCCTGGGTTTGTCATTTATCTGTACTTTCATTTTAATAACAGCACAGTATTGTTTTGGTAACGATGGTCCATGATGGAAATATGTAACAATTTTGTCCTGTGTCCTCTTCTGCTTGTAAAGGTGTTTTTTTGTTGCCTTTAGAACCAAATTTCCCCCTGCGGGACAATTAAAGGATCATTCTATTCTATTCTATTCTATTCTATTCTATACATAAGTTCAGAGCAGTTATCTGAATACAAACACTTTGTGAATGCAGTTAATTTGCAGCCATCAAAAGTCTAGAGTTGATTTGTATTTTTCACAGCTGGTTTTTGTGTTTAGACACCTTTAATTCACTAAAATATCCTTGAAGATGATTTAACACTGGATTGATTTTCATCGCTTTTCTTTTGACCGAGCAGTAAACATCCAGGATAATCAGCCCCAAATTCATTTCAGTGATTTAAACAGAGGTCTGTACTTGAGCGCAGTAAGAGCAAGGCAGCGGACCTGCAGTCAGAACCTGGACGCATCTTTATCCTCTGGGTTTGCAGGACTATAACATACTATAAAGTGACCACTAAGGCAAGGACGTCAAACTCATTTTATATGGTAGGCCCACTCTGAGCTTCAGGGGGCGGGACCAGTGAAACTCTGCGTTCTGTCAGTGTAAAGAAGTCTAACTGCACGCTCAGAAACCCCAAAGTGAGAAAGTTCAGCTTTAGCTCATCTCAGATACATGACGGTATAATCAACACGACTCTTTGGGCTTAAACTGTAAGAAATTAATTCTTGTGAATTAAAAAAGAAACATTTTCATATTAAACACTGAAAAAACAAAACTTTTCTGTCATGTAAACGTTTAACCGAGTTACTGTGGTGTAGTATAAATGATCATGGGGTAGGGCTGTTCGATATAACGATATAAAAACATCTATCGTTTCATTTTACGCTATCGTTTGTTTCGTGGTGTTGCAAAATAAACTGTTTTCATGGTTTTGATGGTCACTGTAGTGTCTACATTAATTTATTAAACTTCTCTCTTTCTCTTATATTTAATATAACCACACTACAGACGGACAAGCGCCTGTTTTTATGCGTTGTCGTTAGCAACAGCAACAGTAAAACCATCGCGTGTCCACTTGTTTATTTTCCACATAAACCTTTCAGAATAAAGCTCAAGATCCTGTTGAGACTTTTCAAAATAAGCTGAATCACGTAAAATTTGCAGAGTATCTACAGATGAGAAGCAAAAAAAGAGCCGCCAGGTGCTAAAAAATAAACCTTAATAAACCCCGCAGCACGCCGTGTAATAAATACAAAGAAAACGGCGGCCGTTACAACTTATGTCTAAAAATGTATTGTTTCATGCATCGGTTAAAACACTCGACTCCAGCTACATGACACACAGCTGGAAACACTTCATACAAGACGAGATTCACAGAATTTACAGAAAATGTTAAATTTTTGTGATTTATATCGTTATCAGGCGATAGATGTCTGATATCGGGATATGAGGTTTTGGTCATATCGCACAGCCCTGTCATGGGGGAGGTCTTTATTAATACGAAGCGCTGTAAAACATCCATTGGGTCAGACTGGAGTCAGTGGTGGCCTGATTCTGGGCCCCGGGCCTTATGTCTGACACCTCTGCATTAAGGTGTCTTGATGCTCAGACTCAAACATCCAGGTAAGCAAATCCCAAAAGGTTGATTCTGTTCATCTGTTTCATCATCATCCAAGTGACTTCTCCAGTCTGAGCTGACTTAATCAGTGGTTCTTGATCAATATTCATGATGATTTGCATATTAATGATCAATGAATTGACCTCGTAGCCCAGCCCGTTCGTGAAGATGAACAGAATCAACCTTTTGGCCTCTGCATTGGGGAAAAACTACCTGAGTTTTGAGCACTGAAGATGCCTCTCCGATGACGGGTGAAACATCCTAATGATCAAAATATTGCAGCTGTTTTCAATTCAAGCACTTAAAACTGCCATGAGCTGGAGCACTGAAAAGCTGCAGACCTACTGACAGAGTGAAGACACCCCAGAGGATTAAATGCAAAGCAACTTCAGATTTAGGCTTTTCTGTTTATGTGGTCTAAAGTAAAGCAAATAACAGCAGTGTAGCCTGTAGGGGTGGGGAAAAATGGATACTGTGTAGCATGGTGATATTTTGTTTGCTAATAATGTATGGATACAGGGACAGCAGAAATCGATATTTTGTTACAAAAAAGGTTTTTGTGCTCTGACTTCAGAGCATGTTGATCCTTTTTCTGAGCAAGAATCCTGACATTCCTTCACTGTCCAAATGTGTTTAACTTTTTATGGCAGCAATAAACATGACAGTTTACTTATTTTAATTTAAGACATGTTTTATTTTAATTAAGTTTAAAACTTTTTTATTTAATGTAAAATTATATTTTGTTTTAATTTACTTTCAAATTCTTCAGTTGCTGAAGGGGCTGCATAGTTTTCATAAACTGCATAGTTCAGAATAGCTATAATTGTACCAGATGGTTGATTCAGTTAAGTTGGACTAGACTGTAATACAAACCGTTCAGTTTGTCAACAATCAAACTGAAATGAGAGAAAGACTGAGTGTGAGACTTTGATATTAGAGAAAATGAAGATTGATAAAGTTTACCTTTATGTACAGAATCTGAATATCGCAAAATATTTTTAAAAATTGCAATAATATCGTATCATGGGATGTATGGTGATTCCCACCTCCAGTAGCCTGCACACTGACTTAGTGAAACAGACCTGTGAGATCTCTTTACAGCCACAAATCCAACAAGAGGCTGGAATTTAGACATTAAAATATCAGTTTAACATAATTAAAACTGTGAGTATTTCTGGGCTGTGACTGTCTACATATATAACAAATCAGTGCCAATCTAACAAACACTCCTCGTTTAAAATGAGGATCATTTAACACCAGTTTAACACCAGTTTAACACCAGTGATTGTCTGAGAGAAACACGACACTCTCGTGATAAGTCGGCGTGAAAGCGAAGCCTTTCCCGACTGAAGCGCCGTAAAGCCGCTTACCTCCCGTTTCTGTGGCATGAATTTCTTACATGCTGCTTTACAGGCGTTGCTGCTACAGGAACAATCAACTATGTGCAGAATTGTTTCTAAACATGAAAAACATTCCAACACAAAAGCGGTTCTTTTATATTTGAAGCCACAGCAGTTAATCCCCTGTAGGTCAGGTTTGATGTAACTGGGTTAAAGTAATAAGATTATGAATGTAGCTTGACACACACGGACAGATTTGTCCTGCCGAGCTCACCCAGCTGTTTACAATTCCTGTCAAATCAACGCATCCAACAAGCAGGACCAACGCTCGCGCCTTCATTAGCTCCTGATCACACTGACTGTCGCTGCTGTGGCTCACCTGGTACTGCGGGTAGTTGTAAAGGTTTCCGTAGTAGGTGGGGTAGCGCGAAGGCTGGTAGAAATTGTAATAGGGGGTTTCCAGCAGGAGGTCAGACGGTCCCTCGGTATGAGCCCTGGCAGCGGCTGATGGGCTGGGGGACGATGCTGAGCGGGTCCCTGGACACAAAAACAAACAAAACATGATGAGACCGAGAGGATGAAGAGTGAAGTCTGTGGCTGGTTGTTTCAGCACTGTCAGGTAATTTAAACTATGATGTTCAGGATGTTTTCAAATGCTCGTGTTTGTGTTTCGTTGCAATTTTAACAAGGAAACAAGTCTCGTTAAGCCCGTCGCACATTTTACTGATGCTAAAATGTAACAATTAACTTCTCTCAGTGTTTAAGTTACACTTGTTCAGATCATTAAATGAGAGAAAGAGTTCGTTTTGAAACATGCTGCCCAACAGCTCCATCTTCAGGTGGCAGCTGTACTTGGTGTCAAACATAAAATTGTCATTTTTCAGGATGAAGATGACCATTAAGTCATCATTACTCACTCTCGGTTGTACGTTTCTTATCAGCAAGGACACATTCTTCTCAGGCAGACCCTGATCTTTGCACAGGGAAGACACTGTGCACCACTGGAGCCAAACATGATCACATTTACTGTCCCAACTCTGCCATCAGCAGCTCCACACAGTGCTCCACTCCTTTTTATACCTCAATCTTCATCTCTACCTCCCCTCAAAATAAAAGGAACACACATACAAACACACAAAGTCAAGATAAGAGCAGCCTTGACCCAAAATCACATTCAAGCGCTATCAGCGAAACACTCTTCTGTGTCAGCTTCCACACAACCTGGAAGAAAAACTCAAGGACATATTTTCAAGTTTCTAGTGTCCCTTGTTATCACAGAGTCTCTTGTTCTCGTCTAGAAACGTGTTCAGTCCACAGGATGTTGTTCAGCCTTGGAGTAGCGATAACATCAATTAAAAAAGCAACAACATTAATTCAGTGAGGGGTAACTAGTTTATCTAGACAGGCAGGTGGATGCTTCTCAAAGTGTTTCTAATAAGATTCATAACACAACAAAATCTGACGAGGTCCATGTAAGACGAGGTTACCTGTGACAGCAGAGGTGTGGCTGGTAGGTGTCGGGGACCGTCCCTCCACAGAGAACAGGCAGTCTGCTCCGACTTCATTCTTGACCATCATCTCAGAAGCGGACAGAGACACTGGACTACACATCCCAAGCTCTTCTTCTTGGGCCTGCTGCCTCCTCAGGGCAACCTGGAAGGGAGGAGAGGTTTGATAAGGAGCATGAAACAAACATTGCCCTTATCTGCTGACTTCCCAGAACACATTTAAACAGAGGCTCGTCTGAAAATTGTAATTACACCTGATTAGACAATAATAAGATTGTTTGTGTGCAGATAAACTGTTGATATCGCCATAAAACAAGAGGATTTTGAAAACACGCTCCTGGCTGCTGAGCGAGATGAAACCAGCAGCTCTTTGTTGTTTATAATTATTGAAAAACTGTTTAACAACCGACTGGAAAAATTTATAGATAAACATAAACGAGTCACTGAGAGTCAGTACGGATTCAGATCAAGCAGATCCACATCATTGGCACTATTAGATTCAATAGAATCTCAAATTCCACAGACAAAAAGCAACATGTGGCTGGGTTATTCATAGATCAGGATATATTAATAAGAAAACTGGAACGTTTTGGTGTCAGAGGGGTCGCTTTAGATTGGGTCCGGAGTTATTTAAGTGAGAGGAAGCAGTTTGTGAAATTAAATGGTGGTTGTTCCTTATGTATGGACATTGCTCGTGGGGTACCCCAAGGGTCAGTTTTGGGTCCAAAATTCAACATCATTAACGACATCTGTAAAGTGTCCAAAGCATTAAAAATGAGTCTTTGCTGACGATACAAACATCTTCTGCTCTGGTGATGATCTGCAGAATTTATTGGAGGATATGAAATAAGTAAAGTGAAGTTCTGGCTCGATAAAAACAAATTATCATTAAATTTAAATAAATCTAAACTTATGTTATTTGGAAATAGTCGTTTAAATACAAATGCAAAGATTCAAATAAATGGTGTTGATATTGAAAGAGTCAGTGAAAATAAATTTCTGGGGGAAATAACAGATGAAAAACTTAACTGAGAGCTCACGTAAGATATATTCATGCCAACGTATCACAAAGCATTGCAATAACAAACAAGGCAAAGCAGGTATTAGACAGAACATCACGTCATATTCTATACTGTTCACTGGTTTCACCATACGTAAGCTATTGTGCAGAGGTCTGAGGCAACAACTATAAAACCACATTACATTCAGTTTTTACTCTTCAAAAAAAAAAAGCAACTCGAATCATCCACAGTGCAGGTTACAGGAACATACAAACTCACTATTTTTGCACTGAAATATTGAAAATTGACGATCTAGTAAAATTCCAAACAGCACAAATTCTATTCAAAGCAAAAAATAAGGAACTGCCAGGTAATATTCAGAGTATGTTTGTTTTGAAAGAAGGAAGTTATAATTTAAGGGGTTTTTGTAACTTCAAAACAAAGAAGGTTCGTACTACAAGAAAAAGCTTTTGTGTTTCTGTTCATGGAGTGAAACTGTGGAACAGTCTGAACAGTCAAAGAAAATCATGATGTTATAGTACAGGATATAGTATATTAGAAATCTGTTCACTATTGTATTACAAATTATATCAGTAAGGAAGCTGACTAAATATTGATTGATAATTTATAGGATCAAATAAGTGTGTGCTTCTTCCCTTTCAACGTGTAAATGAATCAGAATGGTAGTAATATTGAAATGTTTAACAATTCAAGATAAATTTTTTCTCTCTCTTATTTTCTTTTCTAAATGTACCTGTATATTGTTTACATGTTTGAAATAAATTAACAATCAATCAATCAATCAATGATTGGTGTAATCAATCAGGTGATCAGCTCAGCTTTCTGTAAACTGACAGCTCTGTGCATCGATGTATCTCAGGGTCAAGAGTAAAACATAATGTTTTACCCAGGTAAAAAGACATTTTAATTCTTTATCTGCTCATTTTGTTAGTATCAGTTCACTGTAAGAGTCACTTTCAAGCAGAAATTCCAAATGACTTTTTAAAACAGTTTTCCAAATCAGTTTTCACACACCTGACCCCGCTAGACCAAATTATTCATCTGTTCTTTAGAAAATGAGGAAATTATCCAGCACTACTGGCTTTAAAAGCCACTGCTTTCTAAATTTTGCTGCGTTTCCTGCTAAAAAAAAAAAAGGTTTTCAATAGGATTAAATACAGTCTATTTAAAAAACACAATAAACTTCAGTTATTAAAGTGTTCTTTAAAGGATAGATCATTAAAAGTGAGAGCAGAATCAACAACATATGGATTTAAAGAAGCTCAAAGAAAAAACAGTAGATATCAATGTGGGGGAAATACTGAACGAACAAAAATATTCTTTAAAAGAAAAAAAACATGTGGTTATTTTTAGTAACTTAATACATTTAAAATGTTATTTTACTCTTAAATTGTCACTTCAAATTACAAAGTTACAAATGAATTCATTTTGTTTTCTGTAAGTATCTGTTATAAATGTGAGCAACTGCTGGAACATTTTATCCCTGAACTTTAGCTCCGTGAGCAGCTAACTGTTAGCTCTGTACGAACTTGGCTAGCTGCTTTCTGGGTGGTTATTACTAATGAACAGACTCACCCGCAGCAAACAGGGTTTAAACGTCCACAGAAATAAATAGTAAGTCCCAAACAGCCAGTGCGGCTGTGTGTGGTCACAAAACGTTTGGCTTGGTGTTAAAAAGCAGTTTTGTTGTCAGCTGCAGCTAGCCGCGCTAACGGGCGCCTAAACTGGGTTACCTGGGCCGCCATGACTCTCTGCCTCTCCGCGATCAGTTTGCATTTGGGACACTGGCAGTCCCTCCAGTTGCAAAAGCGCTTGTGTCCCTTCAGTGGAGACACGTATCCGTGATTTCTACAGCGGGAACACTTGGGCATCCTGGGGGATTTCTTGGCTTTGGACGGGGACATCGGTCCGCTGCAATCCGGTACCTGCTTACTCTGTTTGTCCTGGCTCATGGGTCCTGGCAATAGTGACTAGAAGACGTGTGCACACGGACAGTTCTGCTGCTGCTGAGCCCAAGCAGAGGCTGGCTGATAAGATATGCACTGGTGCCAGGCTGGAGGCTGTAAGGTCACTGTCCTCCACACCCTGCTTTTTGGTTTTTTTACGGAAGGCCTGGGATCCAGTGGGAGGAAACAATGCGGGGGAGAGAGCTGGAAGTACAGAAGCATCATTCTGCAGGCCTCCCGTTTTTCTCTCTCCAGTCACGAGTTAAAAATATTGACTCAAAAACACAATTTAAAATTCAATACAATTCTTCGTATGAGGTGCAGGGACCAGAAAAGTGTCCTCAGGGGCCACCTGATGGCTTTGCAAAGTGAAAAAAGGCATACTCTTTGGACTTTAACTCAGTCTGTGCCAGCTTTGCAGTCTGAAGGAGCAACGCGTGGGCCAAGGTAGCAGAATATGACCATGACTCTGTGTTATAATCTGAAGATTTAACTTAACTACGGTTCATGCCAATTATCCCCCAAATTAAATACAGGAAATTGTTCTGCCTGTCAAATTAAAATAACGATTACTATTAGTGTAATATTCTTTATAGTATCTTCCCACTGAAACATATTTATTGCAGTGTTTTCCCACCTTGGCTGCTGGTGAATTAATTAATTGCTCAGCTTGACTGAGCTGAAACTGAGCTGACCTCCGCACCGTCAGTCAGCCCGGTGGATTTATAGACAGGGAGTGAGGTGAAGCTCAGAGGCAGCCAATTAAAATCCTTACAGCCAAACGGAGGGGGGATAAAACAAAGTTGCCAATTAAAAAGCAGCCCCGAATCACTGAGTCAAAATAAATAGCTGCTACACTTCACTGGCTCAGGTCCTAAAGTAACTGAAAGCAGGGCTGCAACACTGCGTTTAATTGCCTCTAAAGGTTATAATGACAGATTATAATGCAGTGATAAAGTCTGCAGTTTAATGCAGGTAACATCTCCATTAGTCTGAATCCAGTCCAAGCAGGCCTGTAAAACACAGCAGATCAACATGGAAAACGTATGTGCCTATCACCCACCGCTTTATAATAAATATGAATAAATGCTGCCTCTCAGCAGCTCCGAGAGAGACACTTATTTTGAAATGATCATCAGTGTAAAATGAACAGTAGAGCCAATAAAAGCCAACTATGTAATCCAGCCCCCACAATGATTTATGCTTTAAATTGAGTATACGATGCAACAAGAAGTAGGTATGAAGTTGGCTTTGAATACCTGTAGTTAGGTCTCAGACCTTTTTGCAATAGTCTGTGTCCTAATAGAGGTTTGTTTGCATTGATGAAGCAGTGAAATGAAATGATGGCTACGCAAATAACCTTGTCTTTATATATTTAGTTTACCTGGGTGGACACAAAGAGATGTCAAAACCAATTTGTGCTACTGAAAGTGAAAGCATATAAAGAGTTTTTCATTTTCGACACTTTAGTCTCTGAAATGTTTCTGAAGCTTTCCGTGTGTAGTTCAAATGCTGCTTCACTGTTATTATGTATTATATAGATATTTTCCCCCGTTGATACCTTTTAGCTACAACCATGAACTCAGTCTTCAATTTCTTTTGTACTCTCTATGCGCCAGTGTCTTTTTAATTATTTTCTTTTCATTCTTATTTTCTATGCATTTAGTTCTATTTGTGATTGCACAGTAACTGAATTTTAAGGGGAAATGATGACATATTACACAGAATAGAAAGATATATTAGCTCTGCCACATTTAAAAGGCATGAAAGTCTTTTATTCCAGCATGGTATGTATTAAATTGTTATCAAGAAAGTTTAAATTTCAGTCAATTCACAATCACGAATCAGGTTAAAGAAGAAGTCGTCACCGTTTCCGAGAAGTCACTGAAGGCAGCATTGCCTAGCAACGGTGCCGTTTAGTTTCTCGCGCCGGGCACCGGCTATCGACGGAAACTTTTAGCTAACTTTCTGTGAGACACAATGCCCAGAAAGACGGAGAGAAAAAGCAGCGACAAACGAGATGGAAACAAGAAGACACCGAAAAAGGAAAACTCCGAGTTTCCTGCGGAGAAAAGCGGGTCTGGGGACAAAGAGAAGGACCTCTACCTGACACAGATAGCGTATTTAACCGACGAGCTGGAGCGGTGAGCCGTTTAAGTTTACCGTAATGTTTAGAGTGATTGTGTGTACAGTAAAAAGCACTTTGTAATGATATCTTAAGTATGTTTTATTTGCTAACTCGATCTAATGTTGCATTAGCATAATGGAGGCTGAATTTACAAAGCTTCATTGAAATGAACTGATTTTACAAGCTACAGTGAGACGCTTCATGCTTTGGTGCGCTCAGATGATCCCGGGGTTCCTTCATGAGGGGGTTTGAAAAGTGTGTTAATGCAGGTTCACATGAACAAAATACAACAAAACATTTACTACATGCTTCTTTCACATGCCATGTACTAGGATTTACTTATGAAAGCGACTATTTTCATTTGTTTCTATCCAACATATTCACAAGTTTCTTCTCTTTTTAAGTGTCATCACAGCAGAGCATCGTCTCTAACATCCTCCTCTCCTAGTTCTCCGTGGTCTTCCTGTTTTCTTCCTTGCAGCTCCTTCTTTTACATCCTCTGTCCAGTTTATATACCAACCCTCTGCACACGTCCAAACCATAAATCAGTATTTATACTGCATGAGAAAAATGCTAAAGGGAGACACTTGTAAGATTGTTTACCAAACCAGCGTCATTAGTCAGAGAGTTTATCTGGAACAAGAAGCATCCCCGCATTCGCTTGTCTTTGTTGTATCTTCGCTTTGATACAGGGGGGTTGAAATGGCCCAATTTTTACTGGTACTATCTGGCTATTCAACTAAGGACAATAATGTTTTATTTTTCATCCCAAAATACTCCATCTTGGGTGGGAATGGAAGCAAATTCTCTTAAAATGCCATTAAACTTGTACTTATACTCTGCACAGCCAAAACAATTAAAGAAAGAAACAAATAATCCCATAGTCCGAAATATGAAGTTTGGTTTACAATAAAAGACATGATGAATATTAAGAATAATCTCTCTCAGTTTAGTCCTATTTGGGGGAATGCTTTATTTGTACCAGGAAATTTGGACGCAGGGTTCCAGGGTTGGGCAGAAAAAGGTGTTAGGAAAGTGGGTGATCACAATAATGGTCTCATTTGAGGATTTAGTTTCAAAAGTATTTACAGATTAGAAGCTTCATTTCTTCCATGCAAAATCAGTCTTTCAACGTTCCCCAGTTAAGTAAGTTAGAGGAGTTAATGGTGGAGAAAGGTGGTAATAAAGGCTTAATTTCAACATTCTATAACTGGATTGTCTCTGCCTCTCCAGAAACATCAGTTTCTAAGTTAGAAGCTTGGAGGAAAGACCTAAATATTAATATTTCTGAGGAGACATGGAAACCAATTTGCTTAAAATCACAAAACAATCGATTAATAGTAACCTAAAGTTATTACAATACAATTGGATCATGCAAACATATGTAACACCGGTGAAATTGAACAAATATAATAACAGAATTCCAGATACATGTTTTAAATGTGGAGAAGCCCGTGGAACATTTTTCCACTGTATATGGCAGAATTGTCCGTGCATTTTGGCAGGAGGTGATGAACAAAATTAACCAAATTTTGAATACAAAAATTGCTTTAGATGTAGAAATGTTGCTATTACATGTGTATTCTAAAAATCTTAAACTAAGAGCTCATCAAATTGAGTTTATGGATTATTGTACATTACAAGCAAAAATCAGATCCTCCTGTTATTGGTGCTTGGATAAATGCTTTGGCACAGTGTATTGCAATGGAAAGGATAACGTATTTTCTCAAAGACAAGTTAACATATTTTGATGAGATTTGGAAGCCATTTAAAAACTTTATAAAAGAAGTAAACATCGGACAACTCCTGCAGGAGTGTGGATGAGGGGAAAATTGTTTAGTATGTGCTAGCTATTTCTATTGCCTATCTTTTTTCTCTTTCTTTTTTGTTTCCTTCAATATGTATAAATGTCACATATTGTACGAATATATACATATTCTATGTGTTTTTTATTTGATGTAGGTTTGGAAGAGAGCAGGGTGGGAGGTGAGGGGGGGGAGGGTTCCTATTACTGCAGCATATTACTGGGAAAACAAACCTTTGTATGCTGTTGCAAAAAGCAATAAAAATGTATTTTAAAAAAAGAAAAGAAAGTAAATTGTAGTGTGAGACTCATGTTTCTCATACTGCTTCTTGGTGACTTTGAAACTAACCAAGGTTAAAAAAAAATATTTAAAGTATATATATATACATATATATGTCTTGTGTCAGTAATTTTAGGTACTTACTGTCAAAATTTTCTCAAAAGAAAAAAAAATCAAGTGTTGAAGGTGTCTATTTGTTTTTCAAGTATTGGAAACTTGCTTTTTCTAAAAAAAAAAAAAAAAAAAGTTCATTTGGATTTGGTACATGTCACACTGGGAATATTTTTTAGAGTTTTCCAGCTTTAATATCTGTCAAAACATTCACCTGATTTGGCTTGTTTTAAAGATATTTTGTATTTGAGAAGCTGGAAATAAAATATCACTCTCACACCTGCAAAACTGTGGTTTCTACAGGCCTCGAGACCTTCACATATTTATTTGTTTCAGGCGTCCATCAGTCTGAGTTAGCTTGAGGTCACTCAGACAGTGCATGCTCTGCTCGAGCTGTAGAGCTGCTTCAAATCCAGAAAAGGCCAGATCCAGTTTATAAATCGTTGAAGCTGTCATCCTTAACCCCTCAGATATCAGCTGAAATGTGATGACCTTGTGAGACAGAGGAAAGACTTGCTGACTCAGTGCAGCACTCTGGAGCAGGAGAACAAAGACACGATCGCGTACCTGAAGCGTTCCCTGTTGGAGAAGGAGGACGAGGTGGGCGAGCTGTCGCAGCGGCTGCAGAACCAGCTGCAGGCTTCAGATCAGGAAAGAGACGCCCTGCAGCTGCGGCACAGCCGGGAGAGGCAGGAGCTTCAGAACCGCATCGATGAGCTTATCAAAGAAAACACAGCACTTGGTAAAAGTTCAGCTCTTAGCATGTAGCCCAGAGTTTACCACAGGATATCCACATAAACATCAAAGTGATGGTAGGGATTCAATTTTTAAAATAATAAGGATTTTTTTTTTAAATAAAAGAAGAAATTTCTGGATCTTCCTCCCTTTTCAGTTCAGTTCATTTTTATTTCAAACATGTGCTTTCACAATCATTACAAAATATCCCTCCATTCTTTTGTTTGAACGTTTCACGTGTAACTAATTTTAATGGAATCTGGTCTAATGACTGGTATGAGTTCAGTTTATACTGAGACATATTTTCCTCAATAATTAATTATTTGAATAAATAAACCTTTGATTTTATACATTTCAGATGGATTTTACTCCAAAGTATTTGTTCATATTTATGAGGGCGGTGTGTGTCCCTGTCTGTGTAGCATTGATAAAGCACTGTGGGGGAATCTTAATGATTACATTATTTGGAATCTTGTGATATTTTGATGATAAATTAAACATGTCTTTGCATTTCAGGAGAATCTACATTTTCCATTTAACTTTCTGAAGCCTGTTCTTAAACATTAGTTTAATCTTGTATCACACCATGAAGTATCTGCCTCAAGAATTTACTTATTTGATTTTATTTCCAGCTGCTAATCAGTATTCAGACTTATTTTTTATTTGCAGATGTTAAATGTGGGAACTCAAATGTTTTCCTTCCAATTAAAGCTGTTTTGTTTTGTCTCAAATATAGAAATTAATAATACTTAAAAAAAAAAGGTTTTACTTTTGGAAAGGCTGAAAAGAACTGACAGTGATTTGCTGGAAGAGGCCTCGATCAGCCTCTCCCTGCCAAAGATGTTAAAAGGAGCTCAGCTTTATAGTATTCCTATATTTATAGTATTCCTTGAAAATCCAGCCCAGATTTCTTTTGGATGCAAGTGTTTCCAGCAGGAACCATTAAACTTTCAGTAGGTTTATTTCAGCAAAGACTGGCTTCAGGGAATGATTTAAACTCTCCTCTTCTCTCCTCCAGCAGAGAGGTTTGCAAGCCTGGAGGCGTTTCAGGGGCAAAAGGAGGAGATGATGTCCAGCTTAGAGTCTCTGGAGAAGCAGCTGGCGAGTCAGAAGGAAGAGCACAAAGATGACATTCACAGCCTGGAGATGAAAGCACTGCTGGAAAAGAGGAGGTGGAATCCACTTTAGTACATAAAAATCACAGCACAGACTCTTTCCATTACCCGGGTCGAGTCCACTCGTAGAAAGTAGTTTAAGTTCAGACTGTAAACAAATCCGTGTCAGCGCAGCAACTCGCAGCTTGTCTTCAGGACGACATGTTAATCCTGCCTCTGTAGCACTAATGTTTTTTCCTTTATGTGATCCTCGTCCCACCAAGGGTCGTGTTCCTTTGGAAAACAGTGAAAAGCTTTCTCTCACCCCAACCAATCACAGCAGATGGCCCCGCCCCTCCCTGAGCCTGGTTCTGCTGGAGGTTTCTTCCTGTTAAAAGGGAGTTTTTCCTTCCCACTGTCGCCAAAGTGCTGCTCAAAGCGCTCAAAGCGCCTTGAGGCGACTTTTGTTGTGATTTGGCGCTATATAAATAAAACTGAATTGAATTAAATATCTGGCTATATATGAGAACACTCACCTTATCTACTGCACAGCAAATACACAAATATCGTCAGTGTCTCCTCACAAGGCTGCATACCTGAATTATCCACCTAAAATACCCTCTGACTTTACCTCCTTTGTCTTGTGTCCTGCCAAAGATTGGAGAGGGAGATGGCGTCTCACGCTGCAGCCATGGCAGCAGAGGTGCAGCTCCTGGTGGACCAGAAAGTCCCGGAGACGACCAGGCTGGCGCTGCAGGAGAACGCGGAGGTGAAAGCTCGCGTGGGGCAGCTGTCGGAGCAGGTGCAGAGCCTGATGGAGGAGAATGCCGCCCTGCGGGGCTGCAAGAGTCAGCTCAGCATGGATGTGGAAAACCTGGAAGAAATGCTCAGAGAGACGTCACGCACCAGCTGCGTCCGTAAGAAGGTGAGAGAAGGAATTCTAAATGTCTTTAAGTTTAACTTAATATTTTAAATGCAGTGTAACCACAGTTATGCTTCACTGTCCACTCAGATTACAGTGGCTTCAAATAATCCACGTTTATTTAGTTAAATCAAGGTTACTGAAAAGTGGACCAGCACTAGACAGTGTGCTCCCACTGCCAGTCCCTTTCATCGTGTTTAACGCCAACGTCTTCTTAAGGTGAAAAACAAGGGATTCACTCTAAATCCATATCCAACTCTCTCCATCAGGTGGTGGAGCAGCTCACAGAGAAGTGCCAGCAGCTGCAGGCGGAGCAGAAGGACTGCAGGCAGCGTCTCGAGCAGCTTCAGACCGAACACGCAGGAGCCCTCGGCAAGATGGAGGCGCTGAGGTCAAAGTTCACTCTGCCGTCCGTACAGATGAGTCACGTCTCACTCAGGTTCACGTTCACGTTAATGAAAGCAAAGCAGCAGGTGCAATTATTACACATACGGGCTCTTATTCTCATTTGTGGTACGTTTATATTAAGCAATAACTCCACAGTGAGATTCATCAATAATAAGTAATCAAATAAATCAATAACAGAGATCCTAAAGAGACAGACAGGAAACATAAAAGCACTGAATCGTGTTACTGGTAGCAGCTGATGGCTGGATCATGATGACGAGGCCTCCCTGAACGAGACAAGAAAACACCCACAGTAGTTTATAGTTTATTCCTTTTTTACTTATGATTGCTGGAAAGTTCATGTATTAATATTTCAAAATAGAAAAATATTTGTGCACTCAATTTTGTTTTACTTCAACACAAAGACATAAACTAGTATTTTACATTAGTGCTGTCTGAGCTGAGTTCCTGCGCTTGCAGCAGAAATACAGAAATTTGTATTCAGAATGAAAATGAACCCGGGCCGTGCAGAGGTTAGAAGGGGCGGGGCTCAAAGTTAAAAAGGGAAGTGTTCAGCCTGGAAAAACAACAACACACTCATCAAGAAACTAGCCTATGTTTTACCTGATGGGTACAATGTTGCTGCTGACAGTGCTGGAGGGCGGGGCTATGTGGATCTGAGACCGTAGACTGTAAAAAGCCCATTGGAGAGAATGTAGCTGATTAAACAGGTGAGATTATAATAAAATGCAAAGATTGGTGACAGTGCTTGGAAGCATAAGGCAAAACACACACACACACACTCTGTGTAAATATACTAAATATAAGCCCTCCATAAAGGGAGGGAAAGCCCTGTAAAAATAAATATGTTCTATAAAACGCTGACAGACCCACAGACCCACGACAGCCTGACCCAGTTAGTTAGCAGCTACTACTTGTGCAGTTAATAAAAGGACAGGTGATGGTTGTCACGCTGTTACACACACAGCACGCTCGTTTGTTTCAATTCGTCAGTTGCCACAACACAACTGACCAACGTGTACACAACAAGCTAATACTCCTGCGTGCTGTGGAGCTCGTTCCTGACTCGTGACCAGCGCGCTCTGCTGTCAAGGGCGATCATTGGTTAATGGTCATCATGTGACTGAAGCAAGCCAGAGCCTGTTATTTAGAAACACTGTGATTAATAGTTAAATGTTACTGTGAGGGGCACAGGCAGGACTCCACACACACACTAAAAAATGCCTCTAGAAAAGAGCACTTGTGGCTCCCATCAAGCAGGTACTCAGACAGGTGCCTGATATGAACATTAAATGCTCATTACTCACTGCTCTGCTCTGCTCTGCTCTGCTACTTTTCTTATCAGCAAGGTCGCATTCTTCTCAGGCAGACGCAGATCTCTGCACAATGAAGCCTTGTTCATCACTGCAGACAAAGGCGGCGACGTTTGCTGCGGTCCCAGCTGCTGTCATCAGTGACTCGGAGTGCTCGCCTCCTTTTTTTCCACCTCAGTTGCTCCTCTGTGTTTCCAAGCCAAGAGCTCGAAAAATCCCTCTTTCACACATGCAGAGAAGAGACGCTGCAAGATAAGAGCAGCCTTGACCTGACGTGTTAACCACGGCCACACAAAACAGTATCTGTGAAATATCGTACATTTAACTCCATAAATTATTATTTGTACATAGAAACACAACAGGAAACGTGTTGATTCAAAATGAATAATTCTTTACATGCAAAACTAGAGTTTTAGTTTAAAGGCTCAGATTCAGGCAGAAAACAGGAAGTTGTGCATCAGTTTGG
This sequence comes from Neolamprologus brichardi, assembly GCF_056152115.1. Taxonomy (NCBI): domain Eukaryota; kingdom Metazoa; phylum Chordata; class Actinopteri; order Cichliformes; family Cichlidae; genus Neolamprologus; species Neolamprologus brichardi. The sequence continues at coordinate 37,019,403 of NC_142115.1, forward strand.
AGGCTTGACTGCAAGTACTCACTGATATTGTTCATTATTTATTATTATTAGTTAAACATGTCAGGGTGAGCCTGTTGTCATTTCTGCCATATATGCACTGTTCAGGACAAACCTGCTTGAAAGAGGCAACCAATCAGGAGAAAGGTGGCTTAAATGCAGAGGATGAAGTGAAGAAGAGTAAGGATTGTTTTGAAGTTGAAAAATAAATTATATGGAGTAGAAAGTGATCTTTTCCTTAAAGGGGAGAAATTGTTTCACTTTGAGGAAAAGCTGAAGAGTCTCCTGTGATCTCACCCTGAGTCAGCACACCTGAATCACATGATTAGGTCATTACCAGCCTCTGGAGAACTTCAGGACAGGGTTGCTGTGTCCCAATTCAGGCTCTGCACGCTTGAAGTACGCGCACTACGCGCACTACGCGCACTACGCGCACTACGCGCACTACGCGCACTACGTACGGTGCGTACTATAAGTGCGGAAGTGAGAGGCTTGTGAAGTGGAACGGTATATGCTTCGTCGCGCTGTTCAGGTTGCCTAGCAACCATGATACTAACCGCGAGACACGTTACATACAGCTTTGTGTGACAGAAATGAAGGAGAAAATTGTTTTGTTGGTCAATCATTTTTGTCATGACATCACTTTGATTAGTTGAGTATCTGAGGCTGAGACCACAGGACTGTAAAACATGATTCAAGGGCTTCATTTCTGTACTGAACAGTTATTTAAGATTAGCTAGTAAATAATAATTAGTTAATGTTGTTCATGAGACTAAAGTCATCTCACTATGGTAATGTGAATATAATATGGCCAATATTATAGTATTGTCAGATTATTATGATATATATATATATATATATATATATATATATATATATATATATCACTGACTTTCAGCTTGTTGTGGATATATGACTGACTTTAATTATCCATAAAATCATCAGATTCTCTGTAAGTTTAAGGTCGACTATATGTATATTTAGAAGTAGAGGCTTTAAAACCAAGTTAATGCTGAAAGTACAAACATCACTAATGTCACATAACTTTGCCGACATGTGGCCAACAGCAATGTTTTAATGTTCTTCATTATTAAACATTCGCACATGAATAAGTGACGTCATATTCAGTACTTACTTTTGACAGTTCACTTTTCGGCCGCTCCCTTCTGCCGTATTTTGCGGCAAAATTATCCACACCCACCGCCGCGCTATGAATTGTGGGATATATGGGACCACGAAGCGTGCACCGGACCACGCTTGATATTTGGGGAAATCGACGGCGCATTTGGAGTATGCATTTCAAGTACACTTCGAATTGGGACAGCCGTCGTCGCGTGGCGGTGACGTAACCGCACTTAAAATGCGTACTTCAAGCGTGCAGACCCTGAAATGGGACACAGCGGTTGAGGAGGTCATTTAGCCATTTAGATCAGCTGTGTTGGATCAAGGACACGTCTAAAACACATTCCCACTCCTGCTCTGAACTATGATGGCAGGTAACTCAGGGTGGCATAACGTTTGCTCAGGGGGCATCCGGATTTGAACCGGAGACCTCTTGATCTGCAGTCAAATGCTCTACCACTGAGCTATACCCCCCTCTGCTTGTGCTTTCAGGCAGAATCAGGCCTCTCTGTCTGAACAGTGCAGTAAAAACAGAGCTCAGGTCAGTCAGCTGGAGGCGGAGCTTCAACAGGAGAGGAGGAGGAGGAGCCGGATGAAGAACATCATTCAGGAAGCTGCTGTTGCTCTCAGACAAGCACTGATGGTAAGATGACAGCACTGACTCGTGTGCAGATGACAGGTGTCGTACTTCCTGACCCGACTGCTCGATTTTAGAAAAGTGAGCTTCAGTGAAACCGACATCATTTCAAAGTAAAAGTCTGAAACCTTCAGCTAACACAGAACACACGAGGTATTCGCCTCATTAACGTTTATGTTTCAGAATACAGACATGAAAAAAGGAGATTTATGACAAGGTGGAATTTATCTGTAAAACACAAAGTTGTTGCAAGCAAACTGAATTCATTTTATTTCTGTGTCAATGACGATGGTTCAATGCTCCAGAGAATAAGGTGAGGTCTTTACCTCAGCCAATCAGACTGTTTCAGTCTTGTTTTCACCTGCAGGAGGAACACATGCAGCAGGACTCAGAGGTGGACCAGTGGAAGCAGCTGATGCAGAGGATGCTGGTGCTTTTAAGCAGAGACGGATTTGCCAGCTCCGCTGCTGACAGCGGCAAAGTGAACGAGCTGCAGACGCCTGACTCTGCAGCAGCCCGGTAATAAAATCAGTGCTCGCTAAGATGGTCAGCAAATACCCGACAGATCGACGACTGACAGAAATCCTGCATCTTTATCGTCTGTGTAGAACAAGAAGTCTGGATCCAGATTGGAGTTTCCAGTTCCAGCTGGCCCGCTACAGGCCGGGAGATCTGGGTTTTGTGCCTCGCCCCGCGCTGAAACACAAAAACGTGCTCCCCAGGATGGAAGCTGGCTCCAGCAGGTTTGTGAGGACCTCAGAGCTCAGCTTCAGGGTCTGCAGGGGGATGTCTGATCACAGCTACAGCTGCGTTTATTATATGATATAGCTGTTTACAACTAACATTTAAACTCTCCATTCCTTCATCAGTTTAGATATCAGGTAGACAACATCCTCCTATTTAAGTAGTTCAGTTCATAGACTGTATGTTAAAGAGGGACAGAGCCTCAGTGTTTGTGTCGTAGCCTTCGCTGTGTTAAAGCAATGAGAGGTTGTTGTGCTGACTTATCTTCTCCCCACAGCAAACTGCATCCATAAACTGTAGAACAAACAAACACGTAATCTGAGTATCACACTGATAAATATTAAAGAAAAGCAGATTGTTCCAAATGGCACAACCATGGAGGCGTAGCAGGGCGACTGGACACATGTGTCAGCATCCACCTGTCAGTGAAGCCTCAGCAGCATCAAAGTAAACTAGTTATTAAAAACATGTTTTTAAAAGTTGAGACTGGCTCAGTGATGGAGAGAGGTGGCCACTAAAGCAGTTTGACATTGCTGCTCTGGAGGTTTCTCTTTTTTAGCTTTAAGTGTATTATGTCACCTGACTTTCTTCTTCTTCGTCTTTTTTTATATCCAGGAAACTGTCAAGTCTGAAGGCGGACAGCTCTGTGAAGCTCACCGATTCAGCTGTGACCTCCAAACAGACCAAACTCAAGTGACAGTAACAAAACTCATCTCCTAAAAACTGTAAAAGTCGATTATGTTGCAGTTCAGTCTGACATCTGTGACTCCTGTGAGCCTGTTACAGTAAAGGTGACGCCTCTGTAACAAACTCTAATAATGTTCCTGCTGTTTCTGGCTGTGTGATGAAAACAGCTTGTCTGTTGTTGTGCAGTGAAACAGGAAACGTTAGAAATGTTGTTTATCACAGTCTTCATAATTCTGCTTGGCTGTTGTTACAGAATGCTGAAAATTCCTTTACTGAGTGAAGATCAGCACTTTGGGTTCTGGGAAGCTGCAGCACACACTCCTCATTTCATAGATTTGTATATTGAGACAATAGATGAAAGTACCAACGATCATCTCTACAGCAGAGAGACTGAAGGGCACACTGAGCCCCCCACAGGGGGCATCTGGAATTGAACCAGAGACCTCTTGATCTGCAGTCAAATGCTCTGCCACTGAGCTACACCCCCATGTGGTGGAATTTAATCATCAGCTGCACAACATGTGACACAAAATCTGAATTAAAAAAAATAAAGTGGCAGAATCAGGTTGTAGATATCAGCCAGAGTCAGAATATGAATATATATATATATATATATATATATATATATATATATATATATATATATATATATATATATATATATATATATATATATATATAGTCAGTTAACTGAAAATCTCTTTTTTCTTTTACTACATCTTATTAATATTTTGCTCTTTACTATTTTTCTATTTATTTGTATTATTTTATTTGTTTCTACTGTACCATGCTGCTGAGTGACTGTCTTCTGCTCGTCAAATACATTTCATTGCGATGTTGATCCTGTGCTAACTTGCATATGACAAATAAAACTGAAACTGATGTGGATCAGTCCTCGGTGCTCCGCCTCTCGCGCAGTGGCAGCTGGGACAGACTGAAGTGTTTCAGTTGTTTTTTACGTTCAATTTCAACTCTGAGCAGAACAAATCATCTGATTAGAAACACGTTTAAATGTAAATCATTAAGAAGTTTCTGCATGAAGCGGCTGTGCTGATATCGATGGATCAACACTGATCCGGTGACTCTAACACGTTAAAAGGATTATTTTGATCGATCCGGATCGATGGGTGAGTATCGGCTGATCACACTGTCAGCTGGTTTTTATCACAGTAACTGAGCAAGACGCAGTTTTCTGATGTTTCTTTTAATAAACTGACAGAAATGTAGAAACTTTCAGTTTTCAGGTAAAATCAGATTAACTTCAGCTGCTGACGCGGAAACAGACGGAAGTGAACAGACTGACCGCAGAAAGCTTTTTATTATCACTGTTTGATTTCAGAGCGATCCCAGTCTAACTCTGATGGTACACAGTTAGATAACGTCAGTGTTTGTTTGTTTGTTTGTTTGTTTGTTTGTTCGTGTTAACCGTCATATTCGTAATCATTGCTCATCCGCCATGTTGAATTTGGGCGGCCTTCAGCAGAGAGCTACACGAGTGTGTTTATGCAGGAAGCTCCATGGGGTTTTTTTGGTTTTTTTTTTTTTTTAATAAATATAAAACTTTATTAAGAAACAGTATACAGAACATGTATACAATCAGAACAAAATTAACATATGCCAGGGGGTGTAATATAAAGAATTACAAACATTCAAATAATTTGTAATTACTACAAATAGTAATAGTTTTCATAGCCTTTTTGTTAAGTGATCCGCTAATCAATTTTATGTAACACAAAACATCATTATAGTAATGTTTAAAATTAGGTTTTTTGTTACTGTATTTGCATTTATGAAAATAAAATTTAGCTAAGATAACTAACAAGTTTATTATAAAGTAAACAGGAAGCTCCATGTTTAACATTTCACAAGTGCTCGATGTCCTCGTGGATAAAACGACTTCCTTCTGTCCTTGCTCTAATCACTCATTTTATCTTTTTACGTGTTTCTCTTTTCCTCTTTTACTGTTGTGGTCGAACTGAAACTGTTTTAAATGTGATGAGATTTGATCTTCTTAATTATCCCGTTTGTTCTTTGAGTTTGAATCTTCATTTATTTATTTATTTATTTATTGTTTCACTGACAGTCAGCATTTCTGTGAGTGTTTTTGTTTTAAACCTGGACAGGTTTGACATTTCTGGGATGTTGTTGCTGATCATCTCTGATCTGATATCTTTGTTGCCATGTTTCAATATTTCAGTTCATGTTTTATCATTTTCAATTTTATTTTTATACCATTAAATCACAACAACAGTTAATGTGCTTTATATTGTAAAGTAAAGAGTTTATCATCAGCACTCATCACACTCTTATATTATTAGTTACATTTAACAGATCATGAGTTTCAGTGCAACAGACGCTTGGATAAAAACATTCTCTTCCTGTATATTTGCTGCAACATTATATGTTGGAAACTGGTTTTTCCCACTTTCTCTTTCACCGTCAACAAAGACATTTCATCACTGTGGGAATTTGACACAGTTAAGGTTTTTGTGTAACTGTTTTTTTCTTTTTATATTCACAGAGGTGCCTCAGCAGCGAACAAGCAGCTATGGGTTTATTCCCCCCAGCAGTAAGTTAATCGTGTCTCAAATATAAACTGTTTGGCCAAAAAAGTCACACTGTAATATTTCTTTGGACTAACTTTGATATGGTACATATTCATTGTGATATTATTTCTATTTATATAACCTTATGCAACATCACAGTATTATTTCCATCCACAGTTTTTCGTCCAGTTTAATAATAATAAGGTATACTTTATTGATCCCCGTGGGGAAATTACTTTCTTTTTTTTTTCTCTCTGTATTTGATCCATTCACTCAGTGAAGCAGTGGGCAGCCACTAAGCAGGCACCCAGGGAGCTGTGTGTAGGGACAGTACCTTGCTCAATGGTGCCTCAGTGGATTTGAACCCCAGCCTTCCGATCATGGGCCGACCCCTCTACCTACTGAGCTATCCCTGCCCCAGTTGTGCATCTCGCTGATGGGAAAGTCTAACAGCACCTCCCAAAGATTCTCAGTGTGGTTAATGTCTAGACTCTGGGGCCAATCCATGTGTGAAAATGTTTCATGATCCCTGATTTCACAATCTGAGTCAGAAAATATCCACTGATGGAAAAAACTTGACAATCCAGTATATTCAGTCAGCTGTCACCTTTGTTTTGGATGACATAACATGACAGAATCTCAGGCACTGGTTTGGCTCAGTGCGTTGAGTGGGCGACCATGAACCAAACGGCCGCGAGCAGCCGGCCTGGGTTCTAGTCCAACCCGTGGCCCTTTGCCGCATGTCTGCCCCTCTGTCTCTGTCCTTTCTTCATCACATCTATCAAATAAAGCTGCAAAAGGCCAAAAAAACTGTTATTAAAAAAAACAACACTACACTACAGGTCACAACCTGATAACTAGACATGATGTATGCATCACTTTTCCTCTGTTTCTGCTCCCAATCAAACTGAAACATTTTATGCAGATTAATTTCACTGATCAGTGTTTTTCTTAGAGTTACACAGATGTTTAGTGCCAATTCCACGAGTTTCTTTCTATTGTGTGTTTGAATGTTAACGTTAATTATACATTAATTTTTAATTGCCTCAAAGCACTGTTGATTTATATGGGTCTTTATGTCTTCATCTTTTATGTGAAGCACATGGAGTTTGCATGTAATGAATTATACTGTATACACATAGTTGGCATGACATTTTGCAGTGGAACCTGTTGGTTTAATCCAGGTGTGAGTTTGTTTTGGTCGAGCAGTGTCTGTTTCATTTGGAAATGACAAAACTGAAAAATGTTGTTGAACCTAAATTAAATCACATTTTTCATTCAAAACACAGATAATATTGCAGGGTTTCTTTCTCGAACTATCAAAACTGTTTTTTGGAAATAGCATGATGTATTTGTTGATGAATGACTGTTTTTTAACATTTGCAAATTAATGTATATTTTATGGGTATTAATGTTTTTCTGGAGAAGATTCCTCAAACTATTTATCATATATTTCCTCTCTGATGATCAGCAAACATGATTTTAAGACTATAAACATCTTAGAGTGACCCTGGCTGTTTTTGTTGACTTCCTGTTGTCGTTGTGTTTTGATGCCAGTGTCTGAGCTGAGGGTTGTCCTGCTGGGGAACAGCTGGTCTCAGAGGAGAGACGTGGGGAACTTCATACTGGGAGGGGCCGTATTCAGCACTGAGGAACCAGACTGCTGTGTGAGGGTCAGTGGGCAATGCAGGTGGAAAGAAATCGTTCTGATCAACACTCCAGATCTGCTGCATCCAAACATCTCTGAGGACAAACTGACAGAGTTGATAGAAACCTGTGTGAGGCTCTCTGATCCTGGACCTCATGTGTTCCTGCTGCTTCTACAGCCTGAAGACTTCACTGAGGAGCAAAGACTGAGGCTACAAACAGTCCTGGAAGACTTTGGTGATCAGTCATTTGAACACTCACTGGTCCTGATATCAACACCTACAGAGGAACAATTAGCTTCCAGTGAAAGTTATATGGAAGATCCCCCATTAAAGGCCATAATGAAAATGTGTAGATACAGATATGTGAAGCAGAAGAACCTTGAACCTCTGGAACTGTGGACACGTTTTGGTCAGATTGTGAAAGAGAACAATGGAGAACATGTGAGCTGTGATTTATCTGAAACTGGAGCAGATGGTTTTCATCAAACCCTGAAACATCAGACGTCAGTGCCTGCAAACATGGATCCTGCTCGAGCTGCTGGTGAGTTCAGGAAAACATTTTATTACTTGTTAAATGTTTATCTCTGTACTCTGAGCTTTTCTGCTGGCAGGAGAAAAGGACAAAATATAAATAAGTTCAGTAAGTCCCATATTTAAAAACACTAAATTAATAACCACTAGTGACACAATGCCATGAAATCAGTACTTTTTAACGTGAAACGTTTAGTCACAGAAATGAAGAAAATGCCTCAACGTTCGTGGTGGATTGAGCAAATGTGAGAAATTGTACCACACAGACAAATATCAGTATATTTTCCCATCCAATAGGAACAAAATACTGGAGTTTCCAGATATTAGTCTAATAATTCAAACAGATTATGTTGTTTTTCTTGGGGAGGGGCGCTATGGTGGTGGACTGGTGGGCACAGCTGACTGGGTGAGGGACAAACTGAAAATGTCTGTAAACACCTCAGCGAGCTCTGAAGAGCAGACCCTAAAAGCACGTCCAGGGATGTTGTCAGGGCCAGCTGCTTCTCGGGGGTTAGTCCTCCTCAGAACCTTCCATACCTCAGTTGAAGCCACAGTGAGTGAAGAGCTCCGTGCTGCCTCTGCTGGTAGAATCACTCTGTGTTGGTTGGTGTTGAGGTGTAGAACTTATTCAGCTCATCTGGTAGCGTGTTGGAGCTGACTGTGACCCTGCTGCTCCTCTGCTGGAAATCAGTAATTTGTTGAAGGCCCTGCCACATGCGTCGGAAATCTGAGCTGTTGTAGTATCCTTCCAGCTTCGGTCTGTATTGCCTCTTGGCTTCCCTGATGGATCTACGCAGGTCATATCTGGCCTTTTTGTTCCCCACAGCGTCACCAGAGGCAAATGCAGTGGAACGTGCATGTAGCATAGAACGTACCTCAGAGTTCAACCATGGTTTCTGATTTGGATATGTGTGTAGTGCTTGGTGGGGACAATATTGTCAATGCATGTGCTGATGTAGCTGGTAACCACTGATGCATATTCCTCTAAATCCACAGAACTCTCCTCTCTTACGCCAGCACTCTTAAACACACCCCAGTTTGTAACATCAAAGCAGTCCTGAAGCACCAAATCAGATCTCTTCGCTCCAAACTTTAGTAATTTTAGCGTGTGAATGTGTGTGTGAATGTGTGGATGACTGAATGTAGTGTAGTGACTAAGTAAAGTGCTATACAAATACAGGCCATCTACCATTTTTCACTGGGGGGGGGGCTCGTTTGAGGAGCTTCCTGTATGCTGGACAGAGGAACACAGAAATGTGGTCGGACTGTCCAGAGTGCGGGCGAGGCACTGCCTTGTTTGCTCCCCTTACATTGCTATAGACGTGATGTTCCCGCATAATGATGTAACCTCATGAGCACAGTCTTGAGGTTGCAGTGATTAAAATCCCCGGCAACAACAAACACTGCCTCAGATTTCAATGTGCAGGACAAAATCAGACATGAAGGTCAGATTGATAGGCATCTGAAAACTATTTGATATATGAAGCTAAAATTACACATCAATCATTTTCTATCTACAAACTTTGGATCATAAAGTTTAAAGCAAATTGGAGATGGTCAAGCAGGATAAATTAACATTTACTGATTTGAGAAGGAATGATCCTTAACTTCTCTTTGGACTTTGGAATTAACTCAAAATGTAACTCATGGAATGTAGAATTAGGTTGGGTAGGGCATGAAGTCAAGCTCAGCCATGATACCTTCAGATCAGCTGATTTCAATATCAGCCCACGTCATCTGATTTCTCAGCCAATATCTTCAAATATATACAAATAAAACCCTGATTTCAAAATAGCTGGAGCGTAAATAAAAACTCAATACTAAACACGACAGATTACCATACAAAGATCACTACTCTCCTCAGTGACAACAATACCTACGAAGCCTTAAAGAGAGACCCCACAAGCAGCTACAAAAAGAAAGTTATAGCTTGCCTTCAAGACTTTGAAAAGGACAAAATCATTGACCGCCTTACTTATCACCGCCTTTACCCAGGGGATGCCATACCCTGCATTTACGGACTTCCTAAAATCCACAAGGAAGCTGTCCCACTCAGACCCATAGTCAGTAGCATAAACTCAGCCACTTATAACATTGCAAAACACCTTGCTACCATCCTTGCTCCTCTCGTGGGGAACACCCCACACCACATCAAGAACTCCACCGACTTCACAGACAAGGTCCAGAAACTTACCCTGGATCCAGATGAAACCATGGTGTCCTTTGATGTAGTCTCTCTCTTCACGTGCATACCCACCACGGAGGCAGTGGAGACTGTCAGAAAACGACTACAAGAAGACAGCTCCTTGGAGGACAGGACCAACTTCACACCCGATCAGATTTGCACACTGTTAGACCTCTGCCTCACCACTACATATTTCAAATACAACGAAGGCTTCTACAGACAAAAACATGGCTGTGCCATGGGCTCCCCCGTGTCACCTATTGTAGCCAACCTTTACATGGAGGAAGTGGAAAGGAAGGCTCTTGGCTCTTTCAAAGGAAGAGTACCCAGCCACTGGTACAGATATGTAGACGACACCTGGGTCAAAATCAAGACACAGGAAGTGGAATCCTTCACTGCGCACATCAACGCTGTGGATAAAAACATCAAGTTCACCAGGGAAGACACAAAGGACGACTGTTTGCCTTTCCTGGACTGCGCTGTGCACATTGAAGAGAATGGCAACCTCAACATCGAAGTTTACCGGAAGCCCACACACACGGACCAGTACCTCCTGTTTGACTCCCATCACCCTCTGGAACACAAACTTGGAGTAATTAGGACCCTACACCACCGGGCAGAACATGTTCCCTCTAAGCCTGAAGGAGAAAGAAGGAACACACACATGTAGAGGAAGCACTCAAAACGTGCGGCTATCCTAAATGGGCGTTTATAAAGTCAGCAAAGAGGCACAGATAAGAAGATCAGACACCAGCGAGGGAGGATAAGAAGGACAGACGCAACAACATTGTCATCCCCTGTAGATTTCCTTTCAATGGAGCCTTAGCTTGATGCTCCGCTTAGCCCCTCTTTCCATATCCAAAAAACAAAACAACAGTCCTTGATAGTTTCTCAATATTTACTTCAAAAGTCCAAACAGGTACACAGCAACAGAATTCCAAATTATAAAAACTTATAAAGCTCAATTCAAAATGGATGAAGAGAGATTGCGAGGTCAAAAAACCATGTGGCTCCACTCTCCTCTCGCCCAACTTCCTGTTTTTTCTGCACTATCAAAATAAAAGCGTACATTTCAAATTAAACTGCATGTAGGCTTCTACATCCCCTATGTAGCCGGTGTATCAGAAAAACTCAGGAGAGTTTTCTCCAAGCATGACATCCCGGTGCATTTCAGACCCAGCAACACGCTCAGACACAAACTGGTTCACCTGAAAGACAAAACTGCAAAACACAGACTTAACAATGTGGTGTTTGCTGTACAGTGCAGCGAGGAATGCCCAGACCTCTACATCGAGAGACCAAACAGCCACTTCACAAGTGCATGGCACAACACAGAAGAGCCACCTCCACAGGACAAGACTCAGCAGTCCATCTGCATCTAAAGGTCAAAGGTCACTCTTTCGAGGCTGCCAATGTTCACATTTTGGACAGAGAGGACAGATGGTTTGAAAGAGGAGTGAAAGAAGCCATCTATGTCCACTGTGAGCGACCATCTTTGAACAGAGGCGGTGGTTTACGACACCAACTGTCTGCCATCTATAATCCAGTTTTGAGTTCCCTTCCCAGACGCCTTAACGCTCCTGGGCCATCTGATCTCAGGAATTTGCATGATAAGGTGGGGCCAGGTTTCACAATGAACTCACCCGAAACTCTGGCTGATTGGGACCCACACCCAGTTCCACACCTTGGCTCAGCAATTAGAGGATCATCAGGGGGTCCTTTTGTCCCTCTGTGGGGGGAAACTCCCACTAGGTTTATATCTCGGACTCTCCACCATTTGACCTTAGAACTGAAGAAGCTTCTCGGATGAAGGTGAAACGTCTTCAAATAACTTAAAGAAGTCCAGACGCTTTTCTTTGCAAGCTCCTTTGACTACGATGACCTGGATGACTGAGAACCTTCACAGACAACTCAATACAGTGATTTACAGATTTCATAAACACATTTTATTTTCCAATATAAGGCATATGTATATGCACCTCTGGCACAACTGCCAGAGGTGGACAAAAAAAAAAAAAAAAAAAAAAAAAATATATATATATATATATATATATATATATATATATATAGGACTTGTATAAGATCAGCGAGTAAGTTTTCTCACCTCACCTGTGTCTGCTCCGGGGCCCACCTCACTCTCTCCACTCGGTCTGTCCCGCGGACTGTAACAGTTACTTATTGATCCTAATTATTACATTTTCATACAGTATTGATAAGCATGTGTTGTACAAAAAGTGGTACAATATTTTTCATTAATATAATGACAGATATATTTGACCTATATGCATCATGTGATTTAAACATGCAGGTTAAATGCCTAACACAGTGACTCCACTATATAAACACTCCACTGTAAGTGGGGATAGTATACATGAGTATACAGTCAAGCCCATAATTATTTATACCCCTGGCAAATTTTGACTTAAAGTTAATTTTCTTCAACCAGCAAGTTTTTGGGTTTTTTTGACAGGAAATGAAACAGGAGTCTCCCAAAAGATAATATCACACAAACCACTTTGCAACCCACCTCCAGTAAAGTCACATTTGTTGTTATTAATACATCGTCCTTCTGTGCTGGGCTCTTGCTTCTGTGTCCCCCGAATGTGAAATGATGGGGAGATCTACAAACAGAAAGATACAGCGAAATTAAAATAAGTTCAGATGGAAAAATCAGTCTTGTGTGTCTTAAAAAGTGTTTTAATTACTGATTATTTATTTGATTATTGATATATTGAGATGTATCATGTTAAGACGCTGATGAGCGCATCACTAAACTCTTCTTATTCCTTGTTGTTTGGCAGCTCGTGGACTCAGGATTGTGCTGTTTGGGAAAAACGAGGAAGAAAAGACGACACTTGGAAACTTCATCACAAAGAAAAATTCTTTTCAGTTCAGAAATATTTCTCCAGCTAAACACTGTGAAGATGCTCGTGGAGCGTGGAAAGAAAAACCAGTAACAGTGGTGAAAACTCCCAACATGTTCAGTCTGTCTGTGGAGAGAGTGAGAGAGGAGATGAAGAGCTGTGTGAGCCTCTGTCCTCCTGGACCAAACGTTCTGCTGCTGTTGGTCAAACCTTCTGATTTCACTGAGGAGAACAGAAAAACTCTGAAGTTCATCCTGAGTCTGTTTGGAGAAGATTCCTTTAAACACTCGATGATCATCAGCACGTACAGACATCAGTGGAAAGAAACAAGCATCTCTGTGAACAAGATCCTTCAGGACTGTGATGGAAGACACTACAACATGTTTACCAATGAGCACAAAGTGTTAATGGAGAAGATTGAAGACATGCTGCAAGAAAACAAAGAAAGCTTCCTCGTCCTCACTGCAGAGAAGACAAAGCAAGAAAAACAAGAGGACTGGGAGAGGAAAGAAAAAGAGTGGCAGGAAAATCAGTCCAGGGAAATTGAAAGAATACGTCAGGAGGAGGAAGAAAAGCAGAAAAAGCTCCAAGAAGAGTTTAAGCAGGAAAGAGAAAAATATGAAAAGAAACAAAAAGAAGGAGATCAAATCAGACGAGAGCTGGAAGAAAAGGAATGGAATAAATTAGTGGAAAACTACAAGAAACAAATGGAGGACATGAGGAAGAAATATGAGGAGGCCAAAAAGCAAACTAAAGAGTGCAAAGAGAAATGCACAAAGGACCTTGAAGTTGTGATCAAAAAACATGATGATGAGCTCAAGGCTGTAAAAGAACATCATAAGACAGAAATACAACAGCAACAGGAAAAACATACCAAAGAATACACTAGGTTACAAGAAGTCTTAAGTCAGAAAGAAAAAGAAGAAATGAAGGAGAAAGAAATTGTTCAAAAGCTTCAAGACGAATTTAGGCAGGAAAGAGAGAAATATGAAATAACAAGAAAAGAAAATCAAATCAGACGAGAGCTGGAAGAAAAAGAACAGAATGAATTAGAGGACAATTACAAGAGAAAAATGGAGGACATGAGGAAGAAATATGAAGAGGAGGCCAGAAAACAAACAGAAGAATTTAATCATTTTACAATTAAATATACAACAGACCTTGAAGCTCTAAATTCAAAACTGGTGCAACAGCATGAAGAAGAAATGCAGAAAGAGGAAGCACACAGAAAAGAGTTTAACCTGTTACAGAAAAGCTGGAACCAGAAAGAAAAGCTCCTCGTTGTGAAAAAAGAGTCTGAAGGTTTTGGAGGAAAGCAATCTTGTGCTGGCTCTGGAGAGAGGAACAGGAAACCTCCCACAGTTGTAAAAACTCCCGACATCTTCAGTCTGCCTGTGGAAGTGCTGTTTAAAGTGATAAAGAGCTGTGTGAGTCTCTGTCTCTGTGTGTTACTGTTATTGTTAATGTTAAAAGTAGTGGTTAAACCCAATCTGAAGTCCAGTGTGAACCTGGAACATCAGGGAGAGGTGTGTGGACGTTGGGTTTCCCTGGTGGAGCTGCCTGCCTTGTATGGAAAACCTCAGGAGGCAGTGATGGAGGAATCACTCAGGTGTATCTCCCTCTGTGATCCTGAGGGTGTCCATGCCTTCATCCTGGTCCTACCTGTGGCTCCCCTCACTGATGAAGACAAGAGAGAGTTAGAGACCATCCAGAACACATTCAGCTCTCGAGTCAATAACTTCACCATGATTCTGTTCACTGTGGACTCAGATCCTACAGATCCAGCTGTTTTTAACTTTCTAAAGCAAAACAAGAACATCCAGGAGCTCTGTGAGAGATTTGGAGGAAGATCTGTTGTTATCAACATCAAAGAGAAACGGCAGCTCCCACAGTTGTTGGACACTGTGGAGCAGATGAGATGTACAAACAAACCATGCTGCTACACAGCTGTAACATTTGCTCGAGCCCAGATTGATCTGATAACTAAAAATATGGTCACTCGTAAGTAATTGAATGTTTTTTTTTAAATCATTAATCATGTTCGACATTATATTCTTACATCTACTTATAAACTGTTCACATTTAAAGAAAATCATGTGTTTACAGGTGATGAAGAGAAGCAGAACACGGAGCCTCTCAGGATTGTGCTGATAGGAAAGACCGGCTGTGGAAAGAGCTCATCAGGAAACACCATTCTAGGAAGGAGAGAGTTTAAAGTCATGGCAAGTCAAACATCAGTCACCAAACAGTGTCAGAAAGTACACGGTGAGGTGGACGGCCGTCCGGTTGTTGTGGTCGACACTCCTGGTCTGTTTGACACAACTCTGTCACATGAAGAAGTTCTTGAGGAGATGGTGAGATGTGTCAGTCTTCTGGCTCCAGGACCACACGTCTTCCTGCTGGTGTTACATATTGGTCGTCTCACAGCAGAGGAGAAGGAGACATTAAAACTCATAAAAGAAGGATTTGGGCCGAATTCAGAAAAGTTCACCATCATTCTTTTTACTGGAGGAGATTTACTAGAACGTGACGAAATATCCACTGAAGATTATATTGAAAGGGGATGTGATGATTCCTTTAAGAAGCTGATTGCTGACTGTGGAGGAACATACCATGTGTTCAATAATGTAGACAAAGAGAACCGCCAACAAGTCAGTGAGCTGATAACAAAGATTGACACCATGGTGAAGGACAATGGAGGAAACTGCTTCACCAATGAGATGCTGGAAGAGGCTGAAGCAGCGATAAAGAAGGAAATGGAGAGAATCCTGAAGAGAAGGAAGAAGAAATGAAGAGAGAGAGAGAGGAGCTAGAAAGAAAACATGAGGAAGAAAAGGACACCATCAAAACAAGATTGGAAGAAGAGAAAGAAAAAATACAGCATGAAAGAGACCAGAAACTCAAGGAGATGGAGGAAAATCTGAATAAGGAGCGTGAAGAGAGAAAGAAAGAACAGGAAATGAGAGAAAAAAGAGAACAGGAAACAGGAAGAGGAGGAAGAAAAACGTAGGCAGGATTTTAAAATGCAGCTTGAAATATTTGACAAACAAATTCAGTCAGAAAAAGAGGAAAATAAAAGAATTGACGAAAAGCTGGACGAGAGCAGAGAAGAGATGAAGAGAAAACAAGAAGCCTGGGAGGAAGAACGAAGAGAAGAAAGAGAGAAACGAAGACAAGAAGATGAACAGAGACGACAGGAGGAGGAAAAACGACTGAAAGAAGAGAAAAAAAATACAGCAGGAAATAGAAAAAAATGAAAAGAAAAGAAAAGAAGAAGATGAAATGAGGAGAGAAGAGGAGAAGAAAGAACGAAATCAGCTGGAAGAAAACTATAAAATACGTGTGGAAAATCTGAAGAAGACGCATGAAGATGAGGCCAGAAAGAAAGCTGAAGAGTTCAATGATTTCAAAGAGAAACAACAAAGAGTTTGCAGCTCAGAAGGAGGAGCACGAGAAGAAGATTAAAGACAAAGATGAGAAGTATGACCTGTTAAAGGCTCTGGCTGAGCACAAGGAAAAACAAAAGAGAGAAAAACATCTCAGAGACATCAGTGATGTGATTAAGTGTGTGTCTAAGGAGAGAGGGAATCTGAAAAAAATCCAAGAGTTGCTGATAAAACATGAGGATCAAATGAAGAATGTAAAAAATGAGGAAGAAAAAGAAAACCTGCAGAAAATCCATGAAACAGAAATAAGTGAACTAATACAAAAACTTCTGGATGAGACATCTCACTGCAGCATTTCATGAGATTTTTTTTCTACTTTTTGTGACAGAGCTCAGCTGAATAAAATACTTTCTGTACATTAAAAGTTGAGATGAAGAGATATATTTTATGGTCAGTTTGTAAACATTTTACAATTACAGATGGAATTCTTGATTTATCTTTTATATTTTCAGGATTATTTTCATTTTGTAACTTATATGATGTCAATGATGCATGTGGGATGAATTGCTGCCATGTAACTTAAGGTTTTAGAAAATATTTGAAACGCTGTTTAATTTTTTGGTATATTTTATTTAGATTATTGCAGGCACCAGTGTATTAAACAATAGAAGAAGCTTATTAGATATTTGCATGCTTGCTGTAATTAGAAATATTTAGTATTAAATAAATATAAGTATGTCTGTCTAAGAAGAGAGGAAATCTGACAAAAATCAGAGATTTGCTGACAAAACACAAGGACCGAATGAAGATTGCAAACATCGAGGATGAAAAATAAAAACTGCAGAAAAATCATGAAAATGAGATCACAGAGTTCATAGAAAAACTTCTGAATGACTCTTCCTGCAGCGTTTTATGAGTTGATTAAAATTATTGTCAGATTTCAGCTACATGGACAAATGATTTTCTGTGCATTTAATATAATTTGTAATATTTCAGCACAAAATACTACGTTTGGAGTACGAGAATGCAGATGTAGCTGGTGCATTAAAGGAGAGTCTGTACTACATTATTTTTACATACGAGCACAACAGACTCTTTGGTTCGTCTGACTGATCTTAAGGTTGATTCATAAACAATTTACAATCAGCAGATATTTGACTTAAATTTAAATTCTTATTTTCAGGATCATGTTTAACCTTGTATTTTTATTTTCTAAGGGAAACATCTTTGTGGGTTTTTTTTCTTTAATGTTCACTTTTATCAGTTGTTATAAAATCTTCTATATGATGTTTTTACCCTGTCATTTTTTAAGTAATTCTTGCAGGTGGCATCCTATTAAAAAACTTTTTTTTAATTTCTTGGTTCATATGGAGGATTTTTAGTAAACATGGAAGAATGCAGTTTCTAAGTAAAAAAAATCACAGAAAATGTAAAAATGATTAAATGAATTAATTCATCACATGGAGAATAAGAGTTGTTCATCAAGATAATTGATAACTGATTTTAAGACACTGTTCTTTGGTTTATTCAAAGTTATACTAAAGAAAATTAAGCAAAACAGAAATATCCTAAATACAAAAATATAGACATATACAAACACAAACCCCACAAAAACAAACAAACAAACAAACAAAAACACTTCACGCTAACATGAAAACAGAAGCAGGGAATAGATGAGACAGGAGTGTTTATCTCTCCATCTCTGAGACCGAGCAGCTTTCCAGCATCCTGTGGTTCCTACTTCCTTGCAAGGTTTAGTAGATGTTTCTTTTCTTATGAGATGAATGTCCTCGTGGTATTTTTGGCAACTTTTCTTTGTTCTTTCCCTTGTTATACTAGCTTGTCACATTTTGCCATATTGTGAATTTAACTGAAAGAAGTTATAATTATAGGGCTTTGGAGCGTGATGCCCCCTCCTGCCATGACAGTAGGCCAAACAAAGCACACGAAAGCGTCAGCTATGGTTCGTATGTGCTGTGTTGTCGGTTGCAACGTTAGATCACACGATAGGGAAGCAAGAAGCTGGAAAACGGGCTCACTTTTCATCGTTTCTCCTCCTGGAGGCAACGTGAGGGATCTCATGTATCCGAAACGAAGACATCAGGCTTGGATTGCAGCGGTCAGACGAGCGGATATCAACTTCACTGCCATCCCCAAGTTTTTGTTGGTTTGCTCGCGGCATTTTCTTTCCGGTGAGTTCTAAATAAATTCATATCTCGCTTAATAGGCTTTTAGTGTTATTTTGAATGCGCTGAGGTCATAGATAATTAGATAAAACATCCTAATGTGTGATGCTGCAGAGCCACGTCATGTTGACGGAGTAGCTTATTATTTGGCATTATTGCAGGCAAACCAGCATATGAAATATGAAACAGGAAAGAAAAGTATGTTTATCTTTTTATTCAAGATCTGTTCACATGTACTTAGCAAGTACATACACATGAAAAGCAAACTATTTACATGGCAACGCACAGCTGGCAACCTCTGGCTGTATCTTGGTCATATGGTCAACGTACTCACAACGTGGAGGCTTAAAAACGGCCAAATCTTGTACCCAACCGTTTGTGAATCAGATGTGCGCCTCCAGGAATTTATAATTCCGAAAATGATTCGCCGTGTATGCGCTGACTCCACAGACAAGGTACACGAAGATATCGGGATAGGACAATGGCGGTAGGTTGGCTGGCTTTCCACTCCACTGCCTTATTTCATACGGGTCCACATTACCGATGCACGCTATTTTTTCCAAGTACCGGCTCTTGGCTTCTGGGCGCAATCGGTCTCGATACAGCCCTTTGTCTTTTGCGCTGACTTTAAGCATGGTTCTGGCAGTCCTGCTTCCAACACAGTGTGTTTGTTTTGATTTGTGGCCTTCTGACATGGCGCCGCAATCCCACAATGCACTGCGGCGTGACGTCAACTCCAAAGCCCTATATATTGAACACGTCATGAGCATCTGCCCCTTTCCTGATTGGTGCACCAAGTGCCTTTTTGCTGAGGCATTTTAATTTTTTTTAATGTGTGTGCATGTGGAGTCCTGCTTGTGCCTCTCAATAATAACATTTAACTATTAATGACAATGTTGCAAAATAAAAGGATCTGACTTACATCAGTCACATGATGACCATTAACCAATGCTCACCCTTGACGGCAGAGCGCGCTGGTTACAAGCCGGGAACGTACGGTGGCCCCTAGAGACAAAACACTTGCAAACCCCAAAACACAACGGAAGTGCTCCAGGACGCTCGGGGCTGTCTTGAGATTTTGTTACCCAGTAACTACACAAGCCAGGAAGTACCAATGACCGGATTTGGGGTCTGCAGCCTTAAAGGCCGCATTTTAAGGCCGATTACGTCACAGCGACGCAATGAAGCCTGTCCCAATTCGAAGGCTGCTCGAAATGCGGCCCTCAAATGCGTCCTTCATTTCCCTGAATTTTAAGGATGGGTCGGTGTAGCCTTCGTGGCCCAACATATCCCAGATTTCATAGCGCGGCGGTGGGTGTGGATAATTTTGCCGAAAAAAAACGGCGGAAGCAGAGCCGCCAAAGAGTAAACTTTCAGAAGTAAGTACTGAATATTATGTCACTTATTTATGCGCAAATGTTTTTTATAATGAAGAACATTAAAACATTACAGTTGGCCACATGTCGGGAAAGTTGTGTGACATTAGTGACGTTTGTACTAACTTGGTTTTAAAGCCCTTACTCCAAAATATACGCCGTTCAATAGTTGACTTTAATCTTACAGAGAATGTGATGATTTTGTGGATAATTAAAGTCAGTCATATATCCACAAACACAACAAGCTGAAAGTCAGTGATGCTGCTCGGTTTGCAGTCCTGAATATCACGGCACAAGCAGGATTCACAGCACTGTTAATGTTAGCTATGTTATATTGCTGCCTCTGTTCGGTGGTGTCGAGCCAAACGGACTTTAACGTGTGTTTGAACGAGCTGACGGTTCACTCGTTAAGCTGAAAGAAAGATGCTTTAATCACAGGAGTCACACATGTGTCCACTGTAACATCTGGGAACTCTTCTTGTTTAGCACTCGTAATAACACGAACACTAAATCCTCCTGTTTGTAGCAGTTTAAACACCTGAGACTGTCACCTGTGTGTCTGTCCTGCACTCTCTCTCTGTTTCTTTCTCTCTGATTGTGGAATAAAAGTATGAATGTGTGTTTATAAGTTACACTTGTGTTTGAATCCTGCAACTTATCACACATTTGATTTCCATGTGTGACGACTGCAAGTGTCCAGAGTGAGGACAGACTGAGGGACATACTGCTGCACATCATCTGTGAGGCTTTGCACCCCTGATGATCCACCAGCACAAACTCAGCAGTGTGTGAGGAAGAGGAGGAGGAAGAGCCAGCAGCAGCTGACAGATGGAGAGAATAGACAGACTGTTCCTGTTTGTGAAGGACTGCTAGGAAAGTTTAACATCACTAATTGTCTGTCCTGAATCAGTCTTATTAGGTAATGTTCAAATAATGTTATCATCCAGTGTTTGCAGTTTGGGAGAAAGTACTCAGGGCCTTCAAGTTACACACTATGAAAGGCAGCAACAAGTTTAATGTTCAGAAACCTAAAGTCTGTATCAGCAGCAGAATGGAGCTAAAAATAAATGTTTGTTTCAGTTCTATGAAGCTTTGAGTATTTTGGATTAGTAGCACTGCTGTGTTTGTTGCATCATATTGCTGTAATTGTTTATATGCTTTATATATTCTGAGCTAAGTTGATCTATAGTGTTACATCATATTCTATAAGGATGTTATGTGTTTGTAGACTTTCTGCCCAGTTTGACCCATTTAGCAGACGTCAGCCTGTTTAAGGCTCTGATATCTATTCTGTGTGACTTAAAGCAGTTATGACATGGTCTGATTTTCTCACCCAATAAAGGAATATTTCATATACCAGTCTACTCTTCATTTTATCAGAAACAGTTATCACAGCTCATATAATTTCTTTTTACACACGTATGTAAGCAATGAGCCAAAATTAGTAATGCCAACATACTGAAGGAACAACATTTCTCTCTTATATATGATACACCTATATATGCACTGTCAAAGATACTTGTCTTTGAGTGAAGATTTAAGGTGATAAGACATATAAATAACTGCAACTTGAATCTGTACTGAGGCTCAGTATTTGACACAGAGTTCATGTTTACTGCTGTAATAGCTAATAATGATTAATATAATAACTATAATATTGGCCATATTATATTTACATTACCACAGTGATATGACTTTAGTCTCATGAACAGCATTAGCTAATTGTTATTTACTAACTAATCTTAAATGACTGTTCAGTACAGAAATGAAGCCCAAAAATCATGTTTTACTGTCCTGTGGTCTCAACCTCAGATACTTATCAAATCACACAAAGCTCTTGTAGAAACAAACAAACAAATGAACAAAATATGTTTTCCTTCATTTCTGTCAAAAAAAACTTGTATGACACGTTTCCAGCGGTTAGTATCATGGTTGCTAGGCAACCTGGGAAGCGCGACGGAGACTAGACCGTCCCATACAGACAAACTTGCCGTTTATTTTGCAAATCGAGCTCAACACTGCCCCTAGCGTCCTGGAGCACTTCCGTTGTGTTTTGGAATTTGTACGTGCTTTGTCTCTAGGGGCCACCATAATGTCTGATCACAGCTACAGCTGTGTTTATTATATGATATAGCTGTTTACAACTAACATTTAAACTCTCCATTCCTTCATCAGTTTAGATATCAGGTAGACAACATCCTCCTATTTAAGTAGTTCAGTTCATAGACTGTATGTGAAAGAGGGACAGAGCCTCAGTGTTTGTGTCGTAGCCTTCGCTGTGTTAAAGCAATGAGAGGTTGTTGTGCTGACTTTTCTTCTCCCCACAGCAAACTGCATCCATAAACTGTATAACAAACAGAAACACGTAATCTGAGTATCACACTGATAAATATTACAGAAAAGCAGATTGTTCCAAATGGCACAACCATGGAGGCGTAGCAGGGCGACTGGACACATGTGTCAGCATCCACCTGTCAGTGAAGCCTCAGCAGCATCAAAGTAAACTAGTTATTAAAAACATGTTTTTAAAAGTTGAGACTGGCTCAGTGATGGAGAGAGGTGGCCACTAAAGCAGTTTGACATTGCTGCTCTGGAGGTTTCCCTTTTTTAGCTTTAAGTGTATTATGTCACCTGACTTTCTTCTTCTTCTGGTTTTTTTCATATCCAGGAAACTGTCGAGTCTGAAGGCAGACAGCTCTGTGAAGCTCACCGATTCAGCTGTGACCTCCAAACAGACCAAACTCAAGTGACAGTAACAAAACTCATCTCCTAAAAACTGTAAAAGTCGATTATGTTGCAGTTCAGTCTGACATCTGTGACTCCTGTGAGCCTGTTACAGTAAAGGTGACGCCTCTGTAACAAACTCTAATAATGTTCCTGCTGTTTCTGGCTGTGTGATGAAAACAGCTTGTCTGTTATTGTGCAGTGAAACAGGAAACATGTTAGAAATGTTGTTTATCACAGTCTTCATAATTCTGCTCGGCTGTTGTTACAGAATGCTGAAAATTCCTTTACTGAGTGAAGATCAGCACTTTGGGTTCTGGGAAGCTGCAGCACACACTCCTCATTTCATAGATTTGTATATTGAGACAATAGATGAAAGTACCAACGATCATCTCTACAGCAGAGACTGAAGGGCACACTGAGCCCCCCACAGGGGGCATCTGGAATTGAACCAGAGACCTCTTGATCTGCAGTCAAATGCTCTGCCACTGAGCTACACCCCCATGTGGTGGAATTTAATCATCAGCTGCACAACATGTGACACAAAATCTGAATAAAAAAAAAAAAGTGGCAGAATCAGGTTTTAGATATCAGCCAGAGTCAGAACATCTAAAAAAAAAAAAAAAAAAAATATATATATATATATATATATATATATATATATATATATATATATATATATATATATATACTACATCTTATTAATATTTTGCTCTTTACTATTTTTCTATTTATTTTTATTATTTTATTTTATTTGTTTCTACTGTACCATGCTGCTGAGTGACTGTCTTCTGCTCGTCAAATACATTTCATTGCGATGTTGATCCTGTGCTAACTTGCATATGACAAATAAAACTGAAACTGAGGTGAGATCTGGGCTGGGTCAGTCCTCGGTGCTCCGCCTCTCGCGCAGACTGAAGTGTTTCAGTTGTTTTTTACGTTCAATTTCAACTCTGAGCAGAACAAATAATCTGATTAGAAACACGTTTAAATGTAAATCGTTAAGAAGTTTCTGCATGAAGCGGCTGTGCTGATATCGATGGATCAACACTGATCCGGTGACTCTAACACGTTAAAAGGATTATTTTGATCGATCCGGATCGATGGGTGAGTATCGGCTGATCACACTGTCAGCTGGTTTTTATCACAGTAACTGAGCAAGACGCAGTTTTCTGATGTTTCTTTTAATAAACTGACAGAAATGTAGAAACTCGCTGACAGTTTCAGCTGCTGA
This sequence comes from Neolamprologus brichardi, assembly GCF_056152115.1. Lineage (NCBI taxonomy): Eukaryota > Metazoa > Chordata > Actinopteri > Cichliformes > Cichlidae > Neolamprologus > Neolamprologus brichardi. The sequence goes on from NC_142115.1 coordinate 37,043,271, forward strand.
CGCGGAAACAGACGGAAGTGAACAGACTGACCGCAGAAAGCTTTTTATTATCACTGTTTGATTTCAGAGCGATCCCAGTCTGACTCTGATGGTACACAGTTAGATAACGTCAGTGTTTGTTTGTTTGTTTGTTTGTTTGTTTGGTTGGTTGTTTGTTCGTGTTAACCGTCATATTCGTAATCATTGCTCATCCGCCATGTTGAATTTGGGCGGCCTTCAGCAGAGAGCTACTCAGGTGTGTTTATGCAGGAAGCTCCATGTTGGTTTTTTTGGGTTTTTTTTTTTATAAATATAAAACTTTATTAAGAAACAGTATACAGAACATGTATACAATCAGAACAAAATTAACATATGCCAGGGGGTGTAATATAAAGAATTACAAACATTCAAATAATTTGTAATTACTACAAATAGTAATAGTTTTCATAGCCTTTTTGTTAAGTGATCCGCTAATCAATTTTATGTAACACAAAACATCATTATAGTAATGTTTAAAATTAGGTTTTTTGTTACTGTATTTGCATTTATGAAAATAAAATTTAGCTAAGATAACTAACAAGTTTATTATAAAGTAAACAGGAAGCTCCATGTTTAACATTTCACAAGTGCTCGATGTCCTCGTGGATAAAACGACTTCCTTCTGTCCTTGCTCTAATCACTCATTTTATCTTTTTACGTGTTTCTCTTTTCCTCTTTTACTGTTGTGGTCGAACTGAAACTGTTTTAAATGTGATGAGATTTGATCTTCTTAATTATCCCGTTTGTTCTTTGAGTTTGAATCTTCATTTATTCATTTATTTATTGTTTCACTGACAGTCAGCATTTCTGTGAGTGTTTTTGTTTTAAACCTGGACAGGTTTGACATTTCTGGGATGTTGTTGCTGATCATCTCTGATCTGATATCTTTGAGGCTTTTTGTTGCCATGTTTCAATATTTCAGTTCATGTTTTATCATTTTTAATTTTATTTTTATACCATTAAATCACAACAACAGTTAATGTGCTTTATATTGTAAAGTAAAGAGTTTATCATCAGCACTCATCACACTCTTATATTATTAGTAACATTTAACAGATCATAAGTTTCAGTGCAACAGACGCTTGGATAAAAACATTCTCTTCCTGTATATTTGCTGCAACATTATATGTTGGAAACTGGTTTTTCCCACTTTCTCTTTCACCGTCAACAAAGACATTTCATCACTGTGGGAATTTGACACAGTTAAGGTTTTTGTGTAACTGTTTTTTTCTTTTTATATTCACAGAGGTGCCTCAGCAGCGAACAAGCAGCTATGAGCTTATTCCCCCCAACAGTAAGTTAATCGTGACTCAAATATAAACTGTTTGGCCAAAAAGGTCACACTGTAATATTTCTTTGGACTAACTTTGATATGGTACATATTCATTGTGATATTATTTCTATTTATATAACCTTATGCAACATCCCAGTATTATTTCCATCCACAGTTTTTCGTCCAGTTTAATAATAATAATAATGTATACTTTATTGATCCCCGTGGGGAAATTACTTTTTTTCTCTCTGTATTTGATCCATTCACTGAGTGAAGCAGTGGGCAGCCACTAAGCAGGCACCCAGGGAGCTGTGTGTAGGGACAGTACCTTGCTCAATGGTGCCTCAGTGGATTTGAACCCCAGCCTTCCGATCATGGGCCGACCCCTCTACCTACTGAGCTATCCCTGCCCCAGTTGTGCATCTCGCTGATGGGAAAGTCTAACAGCACCTCCCAAAGATTCTCAGTGTGGTTAATGTCTTGACTCTGGGGCCAATCCATGTGTGAAAATGTTTCATGATCCCTGATTTCACAATCTGAGTCAGAAAATATCCACTGATGGAAAAAACTTGACAATCCAGTATATTCAGTCAGCTGTCATCTTTGTTTTGGATGACATAACACGACAGAATCTCAGGCGCTGGTTTGGCTCAGTGCGTTGAGTGGGCGACCATGAACCAAACGGCCGAGAGCAGCCGGCCTGGGTTCTAGTCCAACCCGTGGCCCTTTGCCGCATGTCTGCCCCTCTGTCTCTGTCCTTTCTTCATCGCATCTATCAAATAAAGCTGAAAAAGGCCAAAAAAACTGTTATTAAAAAAAACAACACTACACTACAGGTCACATCCTGATAACTAGACATGATGTATGCATCACTTTTCCTCTGTTTCTGCTCCCAATCAAACTGAAACATTTTATGCAGATTAATTTCACTGATCAGTGTTTTTCTTAGAGTTACACAGATGTTTAGTGCCAATTCCACGAGTTTCTTTCTATTGTGTGTTTGAATGTTAACGTTAATTATACATAAATTTTTAATTGCCTCAAAGCACTGTTGATTTATATGGGTCTTTATGTCTTCATCTTTTATGTGAAGCACATGGAGTTTGCATGTAATGAATTATACTGTATACACATAGTTGGCATGACATTTTGCAGTGGAACCTGTTGGTTTAATCCAGGTGTGAGTTTGTTTTGGTCGAGCAGTGTCTGTTTCATTTGGAAATGACAAAACTGAAAAATGTTGTTGAACCTAAATTAAATCACATTTTTCGTTCAAAACACAAATAATATTGCAGGGTTTCTTTCTCGAACTATCAAAACTGTTTTTTGGAAATAGCATGATGTATTTGTTGATGAATGACTGTTTTTTAACATTTGCAAATTAATGTATATTTTATGGGTATTAATGTTTTTCTGGAGAAGATTCCTCAAAATATTTATCATATGTTTCCTCTCTGATGATCAGCAAACATGATTTTAAGACAATAAACATCTTAGAGTGACCCTGGCTGTTTTTGTTGACTTCCTGTTGTCGTTGTGTTTTGATGCCAGTGTCTGAGCTGAGGGTTGTCCTGCTGGGGAACAGCTGGTCTCAGAGGAGAGACGTGGGGAACTTCATACTGGGAGGGGCCGTGTTCAGCACTGAGGAACCAGACTGCTGTGTGAGGGTCAGCGGGCGATGCAGGTGGAAAGAAATCGTTCTGATCAACACTCCAGATCTGCTGCATCCAAACATCTCTGAGGACAAACTGACAGAGTTGATAGAAACCTGTGTGAGGCTCTCTGATCCTGGACCTCATGTGTTCCTGCTGCTTCTACAGCCTGAAGACTTCACTGAGGAGCAAAGACTGAGGCTACAAACAGTCCTGGAAGACTTTGGTGATCAGTCATTTGAACACTCACTGGTCCTGATATCAACACCTGCAAAGGAACAATTAGCTTCCAGTGAAAGTTATATGGAAGATCCCCCAATAAAGGAAATCATCAAAATGTGTAGATACAGATATGTGAAGCAGAAGAACCTTGAACCTCTGGAACTGTGGACACGTTTTGGTCAGATTGTGAAAGAGAACAATGGAGAACATGTGAGCTGTGATTTATCTGAAACTGGAGCAGATGGTTTTCATCAAACCCTGAAACATCAGACGTCAGTGCCTGCAAACATGGATCCTGCTCGAGCTGCTGGTGAGTTCAGGAAAACATTATAAAAATATTATAACAGCAGATTTTTCTGATCAGAGAAAGATTGTGATCACATGTATTTATACCACGGTTAATCTCGATAATCGTGTTAGGCCACAGCATTACAGACACACTGACTTACTCACTAAAATGTGGAAATGTTAAATAAAGTGTCAACAAAAGTGCTGCTTGAAAAGGGTAGAATTAGAATTCTAACAATTATTTTAAATAATTATAATACTTTCATGTATTTCAAATATTCAGGGAGCAGGCTGCATCTTCAGCTTGATTTGATTTAGTTTGTATATTATTTAACTGAGGTTTGTTTTGCAGTCACACGTATGTGGGATGTGTTCAAGTGCAGTATTTCACTGTATACGTTTACTTGTTGCTGGAGTGTGTGGGGGTCAATCTCTTAAATGTTATCGGTGGGTTTTTCGTGGGCTGGGATTTGCTGCTGGTGAGAGTGTTGACTTTTTTGTATCTGTGAGAGAAATACATTCAGAGCTCTGAAAAACGACTGAAGTTGTGGTTGTTTTTTCCATCATCTGGTTTCCTTCATGTTAAACACTGACTGCTACACTCTGTTACATCCTTTTAAAATGAAGACGTCACAAATACAAATGTGATGATTTTGCTATCAGTGTTGGTTCGTCCACGTGTCACTGACAGAGAATTAAAACAGTAAAAATAAATATAAATTCATGTAGCTGCATGCATACATTAGTATATTAGTGTATGTTGTGATATTGTCCAAGTCAAAGCATGTGAATAGAAAACAGAAGATTTGACCACAGAGGTTAACAAACCAATAGAAACTATTGGGAACCAAGTATAAGTAAATAGTCCCTAAATAAAAAAATTCAAAATGAAGTAAAATATTTATGATTGTATTTTTATGTATAGATCAATCAATTACTTTCATTTCTTGTTTTGCAGCTCGTGGACTCAGGATTGTGCTGTTTGGGAAAAGTGAGGAAGAAAAGACGACACTTGGAAACTTCATCACAAAGAAAAATTCCTTTCTTTTCAAAAAGTTTTCTCTAAACACGAAGTGTGAGTTTGCTGGTGGAGCGTGGAAAGAAAAACCAGTAACAGTGGTGAAAACTCCCAACATGTTCAGTCTGTCTGTGGAGAGAGTGAGAGAGGAGATGAAGAGCTGTGTGAGTCTCTGTCCTCCTGGACCAAACGTTCTGCTGCTGTTGGTCAAACCTTCTGATTTCACTGAGGAGAACAGAAAAACTCTGAAGTTCATCCTGAGTTTGTTTGGAGAAGATTCCTTTAAACACTCGATGATCATCAGCACGTACAGACATCAGTGGAAAGAAACAAGCGTCTCTGTGAACAAGATCCTTCAGGACTGTGATGGAAGACACTACAACATGTTTACCAATGAGCACAAAGTGTTAATGGAGAAGATTGAAGACATGCTGCAAGAAAACAAAGAAAGCTTCCTCACTTTTACTGAAGAGACGATAAAACCCAGGTCTGCTCTGAACCTGGTTCTGTGTGGGAGGAGAGGAGCAGGGAAGACGTCAGCAGCCAAGGCCATTTTAGGTCAGACTGAGCTTCATTCAGCCTCCAACTCATCAGAGTGTGTTAAACATCAGGGAGAGGTGTGTGGACGTTGGGTTTCCCTGGTGGAGCTGCCTGCCTTGTATGGAGAACCTCAGGAGGCAGTGATGGAGGAATCACTCAGGTGTATCTCCCTCTGTGATCCTGAGGGTGTCCATGCCTTCATCCTGGTCCTACCTGTGGCTCCCCTCACTGATGAAGACAAGGGAGAGTTAGAGACCATCCAGGACACATTCAGCTCTCGAGTCAATAACTTCACCATGATTCTGTTCACTGTGGACTCAGATCCTACAGATCCAGCTGTTTTAAGCTTTCTAAAGGAAGACAAGGACATCCAGGAGCTCTGTGAGAGCTGTGGAGGAAGATCTGTTGTTCTCAACATCAAGGACAAACAGCAGATCCCAGAGATGTTTGAGATTGTGGATAAAATTAGTCAGCCTACAGGAAAACTGTGCTGTTATACAACTACAACATTTTTACACGCACAAGTGGAGAAAGTCTTAAAACTTGTCACTGGTAAGTAGTTTACATTGTTGATATTTTCAAATAACCCAGAGTTTTAATCCAGTATACAAGTGTTAACTCTGATTGTTTTCATGTTTTAGGTGGTGAAGTTGAAGGAAAAGACTCAGACTGTCTCAGGATTGTGCTGCTTGGGAAGACTGGCTGTGGAAAGAGCTCTACAGGAAACACCATTTTAGGAAGAGACGAGTTTACAGCTGCATCAAGCCATATATCAGTCACACATTATTGTAAGAAGGCACACGGTGAGGTGGACGGTCGTCCTGTTGTTGTGGTCGACACTCCTGGTCTGTTTGACGCAGCTCTGACCAATGAAGAAGTTCGGGAGGAGTTGGTCAAATGTATCAGCCAGCTGGCTCCAGGACCACATGTCTTCTTGGTGGTGATACAGGTTGGTAGATTCACAGCAGAGGAGAGAGAAACGATCAAGCTCACTAAAAGATTCTTTGGGAAGAACTCAGAAAAGTTCACCATCATCCTTTTCACCAGAGGAGACGATCTGGAGCGTCACGGAGAGTCTATTGATGATTACATCAAGAACAAATGTCATGATTCCTTTAAGAAGCTGATCTCTAACTGTGGAGGAAGATACCATGTGTTCAATAACTCTGACAAACAAAACCGCACACAAGTCAGTGAGCTGATAAAAAAAATTGACACCATGGTGAAGAACAATGGAGGAAGCTTCTACACCAATGAGATGCTGCAAGAGGCTGAAGCAGCAATAAAGAAGGAAACGCTGAGGATCCTGAAGGAGAAGGAAGAAGAGATGCAGAAGGAAAAGGAAGAGATTGAAAGAAAACATGAGCAAGAAATGAAAGCAATGAAAAGAAGAATGGCAGAAGAGAGAGAGAAAATAGAAAAGGAGAGAAAACAGAAAGCTGAAGAACTCGAGGAAATGAAGAACAAAATTAAGGAAGAACAAGAGAAGAAGAAAAAAGAAGAAGAAATGAGAGAAAAGGAGGAAAAGGACACTGGAGAAGAAAGATATCGACAACAATTCAAAGAAGAACTTGAAAAGTTGGACAGACAAATTCATTTGGAAAAAGAGGCAAAGGAAAGTGTCGACAGACAGCTGGAAGAGACCAGAGACGAGATGCAACGAAAACAAGAAGCCTGGGAGAAAGAACGAAGAGAAGAGCGAGAGAAACAAAGACAAGAAGATGAAAAGAGACGACAGGAGGAGGAAGAAAGAATAGACAAACTGCTGGAAAGTTACAAACAAGAAAAAATAAAATATGAAAACAACAAATTACATGAGGAACAAATAAGAAGAGAAATGGAAATAACAGAGAACAATCATCAGAAAATACTGGAGGACCTAAAGAAGAGCTATGAAAGAAAAGCCAGACAGAAAGCAGAAGAGTTCAACGAATCCCAAAAGAAACACATGGATGAATTAAATGCTCAGCGGGAAGAACACGTGAAGGAAATGAACGACTTAGTGAAACGTGTGACCAAGAAGAGCGAAAACCTGAGAAAGATCAAGACTCTAGTGGAAAAACATGAAAAACAAATCAGAAATGCAAAAACTGAGGAGGACAAGGACGAACTACAGGAAGAACATGAACAACAATTAAGTGAATTGATGCAAAAAATCTTAAGTAAGGAGGTCAGTGACGTGTAAGCCTGCAGCATTTTATGACGAGAAATGAATGATTTCAGTTGTTTTTCTTTCATTTGTTCTGGGAAAAAACGTTAAAGAAGCACCGATTTGTTGTTCTGTGTTTGGGATTTCCTCACAACAGCAAATAATTCTGACTGGGTGTCGTCTAACCTGCCTTAAACACAGTGTCGGACTCCAGTCTCACCATTAAACCACAAGTCACTATCCCAACATTACCAAAGCTTCTGACTGGTTAAACTAACTCCTCACATTGAATAGGTATTAGTTACTAAAAGACCCACGTGGAACCAGCATGTAGTCTCCTGTCTCAGCTCATTAATCTCCCACCTGGCAGAGTGGAAGCTATGGTCAGTGTTTTTCCAGGTTCAGCATCACAAGGTTGCGAGTTTGACTCCCTGACCTGGAGTGTGTGGAGTTTGCATGTTTTTCCTGTCAGTGGGTTTTTCCTCCCACAGTCCAAACACATGCAGTTAGTGGGGTTAATTGGTGATTCTAAATAACCCATAGGTGTGAGTGTGAATGGTTGTCTGTCTCTCCATGTTACCCTGCGACAGACTGACCTGTCCAGGGTGTACCCCGCCTCTCTATGATAGCTGGGATAGGCTCCACCCCCTGATTAGGATAAGCAGAGGAGAAAAGATGGATGAAGATTCACATCAACTGGTTTTAGTTTGGTGTTTATTGGCATCTTATGCACTTCACGTTCATTCAAAAATAAATAAATAAAATAAACAAATGTACATATTTATATTCAAATATGTAAAGAACAGAACAGTTTTGTCATTCAAATGTTATTGTGTGTCTGTCTGTGTGTGTGTGGGTGGGTGGTTTGGGATGTTTTATCACAAAGAAAGACGACACACATTTGGTGATCAGGTACCTTTATTCTTGTCTTTTTTTTTTTGAAGTTATGGATCAAAGAGTTTTTCCTGGGCTGAGCTCTTTAAGTACCAGGATGTTCATTTCAGTTGTGTTAGTTTTGCTCTGTACTGACCTGTAAGTTGAATCAGTCATTCTAGTCTTTTTTGATTTGTTTTCTCTAATGATTGGTAAAAATCTGGATAATGTGTGATTTGATTTCTTGTATTTTCTTGAGAGTAACTGTTTTCCATGGTGTTTATTTGTTTTGGTTGTGTTTTGTACATTTTGTGTAATCAGGTTTTATTATAAAATCACTGAGAACTGCCTGTTGTTTGTATTTGCCTGTCTTCATCATCATCATCATCATCATCACCTTTATTTATAAAGCACTTTAAAACAACCACAGCTGACACAAAGTGCTGTACATTGGAACTGTAAAACAAATTACATAAAAACCAAATAAAAGAAGAGTGAAATCATTAATTAAATAACTACTTCAATTAAAAGAGAAACTAAGTCTCACTGAGGTTAAAAGCCAAAGAATAAAAGTGGCTTTTAAGACGTGATTTGAAAGTGGACAGTGAAGGGGCCTCTCTAACATGCACAGGCAAATTATTCCATAATTTAGGAGCCACAATAGAGAAGGCCCCGCCCCCTCTGAGCTTCCTCCAGGAGCAGCTGGTCAGCTGACCTGAGAGACGGACAGGGTATGTGGGGATGAAGAAGCTCAGAGAGGTAAGGCGGGGCAAGACTGTGAAGGCATTTAAAAACAAACATGAGAATTTTAAAATTAACTTTAAAAGACACAGGCAGCCAGTGGTTTAGAAATGACTGCAAGATTAATAGGCTCTGTTTTGAGTTTTGTTAAAAAAAGAATGACTTCATATAGGTAAAAATATATATCACATCTGCAGGACACCTTAAACTAGTTTTTTAATTAAGCAGCAAGGCAGAACAAAGTCAGGGCTGTATCAAGACACGAGGACTAAACCCCAATTCAACCAGACCAAGAACTGATCCGGAATTAAAACAGGACTACAACAGTTCAAAATCAGGACTACTGAGGACTTAACCAAGACAGAACAAGAATCAGAACTAGATGATAGTAGCACTAAAAATCATCATAGACCTGCACTACACTTACTTTTTAATTCTACCAAAGTCCACTATTTAGATTGAGAAAGGTTTATATAATTATTTAGCCTTGTTGTGCAAACAAAGCTAAATAACTTAATAAATATATAACTTGAAAAATAACAAACCTAAAAAGAAACACTAGGTACAAGATACATGAGGACCTGTGATACAGTGATACTTTTGGTAAATGACCATTTGACTAACATGTGTGTCTCACCTGCTCTTGTTCTCTTTATTCTGACATTTAACTAATTCAAAAGATATTTCAATATTTATTTATCCAAAACAAAACAAGTTTACTCTAAATTGATGTTGTACAGTAAAAAAATGTTCTTGTGTTTTCCATAAAGTGTATGTAAATATCTGGTTTAAACTGTGAATATACTGCTGTGTATTGAAGTTCCTCTTGTTTTGCACAGAGATATACTGAACAACATACAAAGCATAATATATGAAATAACATCTACCTGAGTTTTTTCTTTGAAAGACGCTCCTTATGTCCATTCTTGTATATCAGTGCATTACTGATTTATTTAGCCGTGGAGGGAAACAACTGAAAATATGAAATAAACACACATGTAAGCTGAGACTCTAAAAAAACAGCATTGTTGTTGTTCGGCTTTTCATTTCCCCATTTGTTGATTCACTTGAAGAGCAAGTAATGTAATATGGGTCAAGTGATCAGTTTGACATCAATCTTTCGTGATTCACCGTCATATTTACATTATTTGTACAGTATGAATGATTTGCTTTGATACCTGGTCAAACTTCAGTTCTCCTCTGTCTGCCTCGCTCCGTTTCTCCAACAGCGCACTCACAGGCAGCAGCTGCCCCGCCCCGCTTAGTGTCTGAGCTCGGATCGTACCATTGACTGTAGAAAACATGGACGACGCGACCCCGCCTCCTACCATTGTGCAAAAATGAAGCCAAAATACTGTCACTACCCGATCCGTACCGGAAACCCGATCGGTACCCCGCATGCGCAAATCTTACGTCACTTCCTCTCTTTGCGACATTCAATATATTTGAATGATACGGTTAGCGCCCAGTTAGCTCCTAGCATTTCTCAACAGCTCTGCCTCCTTTTCGACTGCCCGGGACATTTAAACAATGGATAATCCGTATACAAACAAAGTCATGCTTTTCTCCTCAACAGAGAGCGTTCCCCGATTGAACAACAGCGCCGTAAAATAAGAACAATGGCGCCTAATTACAGACTTAATAATATTGATTTAGCAATGTGTCACGTGAAGATTCATCAGCCAGATTAAGTGTTTACTGACAATTGACAGTGATAGCGGACATCATCATCACTATTCCAGTCAATCCTCTCCTCACAGACAAGCATAAACACACTCGACTATCACTAAATCAAATTTAACACACGTTTGTAATGACGCCAATTCATTTTACAATGGGGTTCATTCGCTCGGTCAGCAGGTGGCAGTATCCTCGTACACTGGGGAGTACACTGCCATTAAATGAACAGAAGAAGAAGAAAACATCTGCACATGCGCGGTACGGATCGGGTAGACCCGATTTGTACGGTCCGACTTTGCACATGCGCAGTAAGGATCGGGGAGTCCCGATCTGCAACTATCTTTTTATTTTTCGTTTTTGTCTACATTGTACTGAAATGCTTCATTATTGCAAACATTTTAAGATATACTTATTATTCTTAACATCTTAACCGATACTCTGACCCATAACTATCGTAAAACGCTACGACCGGAAGTAGACACCTTTCGCGCATGCGGGGTACCGATCGGGTTTCCGGTACGGATCGGGTAGCGACAAATACCCCGCTTGTGGAGGCTGCCATCTTGCAAATTTGGAGCCAGAGTCTGCGCAGTAGTGACTTGAGGTGGAGCGACTGTGTAACGCTCCCGCCCACACACCCGCTGGACGTGACCGCAAACACGCCCCCCTACACTTTTTACGTAGCCCGGCTGCTCGAGTTTTTTTGCTGGTTTACCGCGACTGACGACTCGTTTAATTAAGGTAAATACAACCACGTCACTGTTATAAAAAAGACACACAGTTTATCATCTTATAGTTCTAAAATCACTCTGTTGTTAATTCGTTAGTTAGATTAGCCGCTAGCATACGCACTGTGTTGGAGGCTTGTTGCTAGCTAGTTAGCGATGCTACACACCTGCTACTCTTAATAGTCTTCAACACTTATGGTTTTTTTAATCCATTTTTAGACAGCGATGAGATCAGCTGCACACTCTACAGAGGCCCAGAGTTACTGTTAATATCAAAAATATAATGCTGTCCTTTGAGATTTTAACATAAGACGTGAGTGTAATGGATCTAAAACTGTTTAAATCTTCAGAGCCCTCTACAGCTGGTAACATGGAGACTTTAAAAACATCAGCGTGAGGTTTCAGTAGTGTAGTCTAATTTGTTCTTTTCATTTAATAATAGAGTCCATATTATATCAACAGCTACATTCACCCTGGAGAGAAACTAGTGAGGGAGACCATCAGGACCAAGCTGGGTTTCCTGGGTCCAGAGGTTTGGAGAAACTTCTTCCCTTTCTTTCATCACAGCTGTCCTGTGCCAGATGTTCTGTTGACCTGCTGTAAGAGGCATCATTTAAGAAACACCAGGAAGACTGAAGCTCATCGCATTGATCAAGCAGGACTCATGATCTTCACCAGCAGCTCCCTCACAGGGAAATCTTCAGCCCTCCTCCGTAGGCCCGCCCCAGGAGATGGATAAACCCAGCATTTCATCAACACTGTGATGAGACCTTTGGTTTGTGTAATGTTATAAATACTCAGATACTCCCCAGAGGCTCCAGACTTTTACATAAAGATATTATATTCAGTCCTGTAGAAAGTTATATATTTAAAAATATGTGATCCTCTCTGGTTACTCTGGTATGAATAACTCTGAATCACTTTATGGTAAATAACACACTATGTGTAAAAAAAAAAAAAAAAACTGAAAAAATTCCAGATGACAAGTTTATAGTGCAACATACAAGTGACGACCTTTGACCTTCATCGGGTTTTATTTAATTGTGTTAGACAAAATCTCATATGCTCTTCATGCAGCTGAGTACATCAAGTGTTTAAAACGGAAGCTGTGCAGGTCTGAGATACAAACTGAGGTCCTGTTAATGCTGATATATAGTGACACAGTTACATGAGTGATTAATCCTTTTGTTTTTTTGTCTTTAACTTTATCAATAAAACAGCTGCAGCTTTCACTACAGCACGTGTGGTACTTTAACCTTTGTACTGTTTCCATCAGTTCATTTTGCAGTTAACATGTGAACATGTTGGATGATCTGTCTGCTGTCACTGGGTGGTGCTGAGGTCTGAATCTGAGGGCAGCTCCTGTAATTGTAACAGGGTCATAAATCACAGTGTTATAATTGCACAAAATGTGTTCTAAACCCCCAAACCATTCCTTTTATACCTGACTTTTAGGACCTCCAAGCCTGTAGTTATGTTCATTATCAGTTAGAGCCCCTCCTCATTCTTTTCTTCTTCTTCTTTGGTGCAATCCTATAAATACAGTGTACCCCATTTGCCTCTCCCCTTTTCTACAATTCCCCTGTGGGAGAGGTGGGTGTCATTTCTTCCCAACACTGTAAAACGCTCATATAATGCATATTTAGCCACCTGCATGTTTCTGATTGTGATTTTAGTTCAATTATTGTCATTATTAAGCCTGTTTTTTGTTAGATGTTATAAGTGTGTAGTATGTATGTATCATAAATGGGTTTTAGGCACCATAAATGCTAGCATGAATATATACTCCTTGCTAGCTTGGAAGTTGTGGTGGGTTGAGCTAACCCTCTTCCCCACTGTTTGTATTTGGTCGTAGGAGCTGGAGTGGGCAAATTATTTACTTGGAGGCCTTTCTTTCTTTTACCTTTGTTATCAGGTATGTCGGATTTTGTGTTGTTGTTTTTGTTTTATCTTATGTCAAATATGTTACGTGTAAATCCATACTTTATGTTTAATGTACAAATAAATGCCAGCCCTTTTCTACAATTCCCCTGTGGGAGAGGAGCTGGAGTGGGCAAATTATTTACTTGGAGGCCTTTCTTTCTTTTACCTTTGTTATCAGACAACGCAGAATCACACCGGTTACATAATCACAAAGACAACAGAACCATCAAACTCAGATATAAATTTTATCCCTCAAAATTGAAATAAAGCTGATTCTTCTGTCCTCACACACTCAGGATCTGAAGTTCTTCTCTTACATTATTTTCAGTATTACAGTACACTACAGTACTTTAATCCATAGTTCCTGATTAATGAGGAGTTACTAAAGTACAAGCTTTTAAAAAAATGTTACTGTCTTTACAGATGTGGCAAGAGACTGAAAACATGCTGTTGTTTGCACATATTTAATATTCAGCTCTGCACAGGAGCTGCAGCAGGGTGCAGCCTGTTGCTTTTACAGTATAATACTTGTAATAAAAGTACAGTAACAGTAATTAGTGACTGAGCAGCCCGGAGCGTTTCTCTTGATTTCTTTAGTAAATTCATTCACCTGCACAGATTAGCTAAACGAACCCTGACAGCCGAGTGCTCATCTTAGCTAGCTAGGTCTCAGGAGCGAGCTAAGGACGGTAGTTACGGATTAGCTTACAAACACATTTAACTTACCGAAAAAGTGCAGCGGGGCCTCGGGTCCTTCTGTCGGGTAGTCCAGTTTACTGAAGAACAACTCAGGCTGTCAGGTTAAAACACTCGGTCGTGTTTTCGTAGTGTAAACGCTGGGCGTCCTCTCAGAGCCTGCGCTCTATCTGCTATTCCCGAACAGAGATACGCAAGTTTCTCCGTGACTGCAGCTGTCAGTCAAAGCTGCTATGATGACGTTTCACCCCAATTTAACATCACCGCGGTAGGAATTAGAATCAAACTTATGGGAAAGGAGACCCCTTGGACATCAATCAGCGTGATGGGAACTATTGATAACAAAAGAAAGAATCTTTGGAAAAAAATTATCTGAGGAGAATTAATTTATTTTAGTCTGACCCCAGTCCCATCCGCTAACATGGAGGAGGCGGGGTTTATGACCTATACTGCAGCCAGACACCAGGGGGCGATAGAGACGTTTTGGCTTCATTTTTGGGGAGCTGTCGCGTCGTCCATGTTTTCTACAGTCAATGGATCATACCAATATTAGGGGGGATTTACGCACAGTCGTAAATTCCCACAGTGTGAACTATGTGCTTCGAATATTGTGTGTAGTTTTTGTTTTATACAGTTGGCAGCCAGGAATCTAACTATGAAATAATTACACTCCAAAAGACCCCGGGCTTCTGAAAAAACAACCTGGGTAAGCCAGTAAGCCACCCCCCCCCCCGCTCCGCCACTGTTCTTGCCAGTCGCCTTAAATGATAAAAACTGGACTTCACCACTGCTCTGATTTGGTTGTCCAATTTAAAATCACTGTCCAACTTAAAACCAAGATCAGTAACAACAGGTTTAAAACAGACTTCCAGGGATCCTAAAACAACAGAGGAGGACTCACAGGGAGATCTTCATCACAGGTGATCAGGCTTGGGTCAAATATTTAGAGAGAAAAATGGAGAGCATCTGAGATGTTGGTCCAGCCATGACAGTAATGTCGGTGCCTGAACTCATCAAACCATCTCTAAACCTGGTTCTGTGTGGGAGGAGAGGAGCAGGGAAGACGTCAGCAGCCAAGGCTATTTAAGGTCAGACTGAGCTTCATTCAGCCTCCAACTCATCAGAGTGTGTTAAACATCAGGGAGAGGTGTGTGGATGTTGGGTTTCAGGTCATCAGGGCCTTGTTGCACTGCATTGAACCAAACTGCAGATAACTGCAAACACAGAAATGTATGAAGGTAAGTGACCTTTTAAATTAAAGTGCAAATGAATCCTAAGATGATGGTTACCACAGCAACAGTAACTGTTAACAGAAAGAGCAGCTCAACAGCAGACAGCAGGTGAAAGCTAACTAAGCAACAGTGTGAAGCAGCAGCTACAGGATCTGCTGCATGGTTTCATCATCTGTGATAAGAAATCAAATATGAGTGTGAACAGGTCGATTCCTCACAGATTCAGAGCTTGTTGTCAGCAGGGGCAGATAAAACAGCACCGAGCCTGTACAGGGGGCATCCGGATTTGAACCGGAGACCTCTTGAGTTGCAGTCAAATGCTCTACCACTGAGGTACACCCCCCTCTGAGCTACACACCCCCCCCCCCCGCTTGTGCTTTCAGGCAGAATCAGGCCTCTGTCTGAACAGTGCAGTAAAAACAGAGCTCAGGTCAGTCAGCTGGCCCTTGATCATATTAACCTGGGTAATGAAGGTCTCTTCATTTATTGTGTTCATCTCCCAAAGCTGGAAAATTCCAGCAGGTACGAGTTGTTGAACACAAACATGTAGCCGTCAGCTCATGGTCAGAAACACCAGAACGGTTTAAACTCAGTAAAACAAAATGACCAAAATCTTAAAGTGAAAATAACTTTGAAGCAGAATTTGCACGTGGTCACTTTGTTCTTTCTGCTCTGTGATTGGCTCGTTCTTGTTTTGATCCTGGTGGATAAACCTCGGTGAGTTGGCGGCGTGTCTTGAAAGCTGCTTTTCTAAATCAAAGCTGATATTTTTTGTACCGATTTGAATCGACCCCTGTCCACATGCTTTTTACGTAATGCTGATTTTCTTTAAGATGAAATAATAAAATATGTACAAATGAAACAGTTGTTGCCATTTTTGGCCAACAACCCAGAAATGTTTGAACAAAGAGCCTCCAGAAACCTCAGAATCAATGATAATAGTTCAGGACATTTCTGAAACGAGCGACTGATCACCACCAAGAGTCCAAACTATAACTTTAAGGCTGCACTACACAAATATCCCACTGTGACATTGTCTCTGCACGAATGAGCGCTGGACTCCTCAAACAGAAAAGCTTCTCGATGCTGGACAGTGACAGGACCCACCAGAAGATCTCAGACACCCAGGCCACCGTCATGGAGTCCGTTGGTTCGGTCAGACACGTTCACACCAGCGTCCTGCTGGAGGTCATTTTGCTCTGGCTGTGCTCAGCCTGTTCCTCTTTGCACCAAGGAGCACTTACTGGTCCCACCTGTCCAGGTCTCCTGGAGTAGCCACTGTCTCCTGGAACGAGCTCCTTTTGGATCCGGTCTTTTATCAGTTTCCAGAGTCAGAACCAGACACGGAGAAGCTGCATTCAGCTTTTATGCTCCTTATATCTGGAACAAACTCCCAGAAAGCCTCTGATCAGCTGAAACACTCAGTTTATTTAAATCCAGGTTGAAGACTCTCCTGTTCTCAGCTGCATTTGAATAAAACACCAAATCCACACTTAAGCTTAAATTTCAAAACTTATATTACTACTGATTTTATCGGTTTTGATTTTATATACTGTTTTATTTGTTTGTTTGTTTGTTAATTAGTTAGTTTTAATCAATTTTAAAGCTTTTTATTTGTTTTTGTTTCTAATGTCTCTGTAAAGCACTTTGAATCACCTTGTTGAATTGTGCTATACAAATAAACTTGCCTTGCCTTTTGTTTCCAGCAGTGGATTTGTTTTGGAGGAGCCAGACTTTAATTTTTAAAGTGGTCTTGAGCAACACTTCTGCAGCTTTCTGAAAGTCTTCAGGGTTTTTCTTTGGACAGTGATTTTTCCTCTCTAGTCCTGATACCTGAGGATCTTTAAACCCCCGACATATGAATCAATATGAAACACAGTATTTCCCCAGTTTTCTTGTAAAAGAGAAAAAAAAGGTTCGTCTGAAGACCTTCGTACAGTACGAACACTTGCAGTATGATGTCAGCAGTAAGACTAAACCATCTTTGTTGTTTTACTCCAACACCGACCTCCCTGCTGCTCATGAACCACCGTTTTGTTCACAGGTCAGTTTCTTCATTAACTGGTAAATGGTAAATGGTCTGCATTTGTATAGCGCTTTTCTAGTCCTTAAGGACCCCAAAGCGCTTTACACTACATTCAGTCATTCACCCATTCACACTCACATTCACACACTGGTGATGGCAGCTACATTGTAGCCACAGCTGCCCTGGGGCGCACTGACAGAGGCGAGGCTGCCGGACACTGGCGCCACCAGGCCCTCTGACCACCACCAGTAGGCAAACATGGAGTTAGTATCTTGCCCAAGGATATTTGACATGCAGCCAGGAGGCAGCCTGGGATCGAACCACCGACCTTCTGATTAGTGGCTGACCTGCTCTGCCACCTGAGCTACAGCCACCTGAGCTACAGCCACCTGAGCTACAGCCACCTGAGCTACAGCCACCTGAGCTACAGCCACCTGAGCTACAGCCACCTGAGCTACAGCCACCTGAGATACAGCCACCTGAGATACAGCCACCTGAGATACAGCCACCTGAGATACAGCCACCTGAGATACAGCCACCTGAGATACAGCCACCTGAGATACAGCCACCTGAGATACAGCCACCTGAGATACAGCCACCTGAGATACAGCCACCTGAGATACAGCCACCTGAGATACAGCCACCTGAGATACAGCCACAGTCTGAAACCGTTGTGTAGAAACGTGCCCATCGAGCGGTGAGAACAAACCCGACACGTCTGGATTCTTTAATTGGTTTATTGTTACATGGTAAAGTTGAAGGCACTTCAAATCTCACGTGAGCATGAAAGTCAGTACCTTGATGAAACCTAGAGAACTTCTTATTTTACACAGAAGGAAACTGGACAAAAAGGAGAACTAGAGTCAAACGACCACCGTATGTACAACGTAATACATCTCTGCATTAAAAACTATACTCTGATAAATATATAACCTCGTGGATTGTTAAGTAGTAAAAGGAAATATTCAAAATACTGTGATTCTTCTTTTTAAATAGATACAAATCATTTGTATAAAAGTAAAACTTCTCCAGTTTAGCTCACGCCGATGTGACACCGGCATGTCGAGGCCGGCGGTATGTACAGGATGGCTGGATCGCGCTCCATCTCTGACGCTCGCAGACATAATTAAAAATAAAATCAAATGACGAGGGTTTGGTGCTCTTTATGATCAACACTGAGCATCAAGTTAAAAAAAAAAAAGAGGCATATTTTAGATTAAAGGTTGGTCTGAACTCCAGAGTTTGTGACTCTCAGCCACAGTCTGTGGGTGAAGCACCAGCTGCTTACATTCATATTCAAAGGGCACTTTGGGCTCGTCGTGGAGGCAAATGTGCACATAGATTAAAGAAATCTCATTGGTTGGTTGGGTAAATCCAGCGATGGGTAAGGCGTCGTGCATGAGAACCAATAGCAGCGCAGGGTTTGTGGGCAGAGGAGAGGCTGGGTTTAATCAAACATGCCCCTCCGGGTCGGACTCGGGGACGTTTTTCTGCCGAGTCGAGGCGTTCCCTAAACACACACACACACACACACACACACACACACACACACACACACACACACACACACACACACACACACACACACACACACACACACACACACACACACACACACACACACACACACACACACACACACACACACCAGATTATTAGGAAGGAAGTTCTGAAATGTGTAACGAAGCTTCCATGATTTGGTGCAACATTAAAATAACGACTCACTGGTGACTGGGCTTTGGAGAAGTTGACGTGAGCATAAAGCAGCACTGCGATGTCCTTGTGTCCCGCTTCCAGAGCTATGGACAGAGCACTACTCTCATCCTGGTGGAGCAAACAAAATAAGTCAGCATGATGCAAAAATGAAGTAAAATATTACAGAAAACAAAGAAGATGAAAACGGGACGGCAGACTGTAAATGCCGGCAAAGCCACTTTACTTTGCGCTTTTATTTTGAAAAGTACCTCAGCACTTCCTCTTTTATTGTGTCAGACTTCCTGTTCTGTTCTCAGTGAAACGACAAACACGTTGCTTCAGAGTGAGTAAAAACATTTATTTTTTGAAAATACTCGTGCAAACTATGTATTTTATTTCTCTGTCACATGTTATAACTCTGAAAGTTTACTCAGTGTGGTTGAATATGCATGTCATCTGTTTGTGGTGTGGAAAGACTGGCTAAGAGATGTGCATGGAGGAGGTTGCTAGCTGGCATGATTAGCACCCTTGGAAGCAGAAAAAAGTTGGTTTAATGATGCAAATGATTGTTTATGTATTTAAGAGACAAAAGTTGTTGTTAATTCATTTTATTAAATGCTGTAACATAAATAGTTTAAAACTATTGATTTATGTCAATGTCACTATTTGAGTTAATCGAAATTATTTTCTATAGTAAGATGTGAACATTTCTGCACTTTCTACTTAAATGTTTGATGGTATTTGTTTGTGCATCTTTATAGTTTTCACGGTGCCGTATTGTCGGTGGTTTAAAGAGGAGAGAATAAAGTTGCATCAGCTCTCTGCGTCACGAGTGGGAATTCCAAGTGTGCAGCTACAGACTGGTCTAAATCAGCCAATCAGCATCTACACGGCTGCAGTTCTTCTCTAATGTGGCTCCAACATTACAACAAAGAGTTCTCGGTGTACACAACTCACACTGTCGCTGAGCGTGGCGTCACAGCCCGGCTGGGCCAGCAGCAGCTTGACGATCTCGACGTGGCCGTGCTCGCTGGCGCACATGAGCGCCGTCGAGCCCTCGTCGTCCTGGATGTTGACGTCGGCGCCGTGAGCCAGCAGGGCTCGAACCATGTCCATCCTGCCGTGACTGACCGCCAGCATCAGCCCCGTCTGGCCGGCCTGCAGCGGGGACAAAAGCACGGTGAGCAAACCGGACGCTTCCAGCCTCCACGCCGACGCGTTCACGCAAACGTCAACTCTGAACTAAAACGTTTCATTAAATGAAGCTCTGATCACAGAGCTGCCGTTTTCAATGATTCGGATTAATGACGCGACACAAACATCCACAGTATCACAGCACAGCCAGGACAGCTGTACGGTGGGCGGAGCCTGGGTGAAGCAACGATGCAACGAAGGAACAATCATCCAGATGATTGATGTTACTGTTTATTCATGATCACAGGATGTAATACCGCGGAAGCACTAGCTGGTAGTCGGGCCGTACGCGTGTCTTAGTGCGGTTGAACTTAATCCACAAAGTCCGCTTGTAGTCGAAAAACAAACAGTCAAACATTTATTTCCACAGTTTTGAAATACAGTGATCGTTTCAATGTTCCTGTACACCGCAAACACGATAAGGAAACCGTTTTTCTCCACAGCTAGTTAAAGCCCCCGTTACTCCACACTGCCCGTCGCGAACGCTCCCCCCGTGCACAGTTACCGTGTGTTAAAGGAACCGTACATAAAAATTAAATAAGGCAAGAAAATACAATTTAACTGTAAATCTTACGCTAAACAAATTATAAAGTAAAAACTGAAATTCCCCATTATCTTACACTTATTCTTATCCAAAATGATTCAAATTATTAACAAATATACACAATCTGAGTAAACTAAGAGATGATTAGACCTTTATCCTATACATTCCCGGCCCCTAATTGTTCTATAAACTTATAAACAATTATTAACAATTTGGCACAATGATCAAGTTCAACAACATAGGCATTCAGTCCTTAGAACATAATTTCTTCTTTCTTCTGATGTCAGAGGTCACCAGTACATGACATACCATGGGAGTCCAGCCTTTACCACTGACTCATACTGATCCTTTTCTATATTTCAACATAATGTTTGAAAACTCTCATAGAGGCAGTTTAACGTTGGCTTGTGTTCATCACGGCACATATTGTGCCACAAACACACCGAGTGGCACCAGGTCAAAACCTCTCCAACAGCTCTAAGAAACTTTGTCTGGAACCACGGATCGTGTTCCCGCTGCATCGTTCCCAAACACGACTCCAGATCAAATGTTCAGTTTTTCCACAAACTGTTAAATTTGTCTCACTTTTAAAAATCCAGGCCTTTACCTTTCTCCACCACACGGTGTCACTAAAGTGCAGTTTTTCCCACTTTAAACTAAACTGTCTAAACTTTTGCAGGCAGTCGTTCATCGACTCATGTTTAGTTTCATTTGTGCATTTCTGATTTTTTCAGTAACTTTGCCGTTTCTGCTCCGTTCATTGTGCACGTTTGATTTCTGCTTTTGCGACTCTGCTCTCGTCTGGCCGTCATGACCTTCGCATTACTGCTGCGACCTTTTGACCTCCTCTCACTGACCTGACTGGCGCGTGCGTTGACGTCACCCTTGCCGAAGAGCTCCTCCACAATACGCATGTCCCTGGGCGTCTCCACGGCTGCGAGCGCGGCGAGCATGATGGGGGTGTATCCCGCCTTGTTCTGCTGGTTCACATTACACACGTCTGAAACACACCAACACAGACAGGTCAAAACTTCCAGAAGGCTGGACGAAGACATTTTTGTCACTGGTGGTCTCGGGTTGACTCGTCACTGTCAGTCAGCGACGTCACAGACGTGTCAGCATGTGACGCGTCTGTGACGTCGCTTCTCCTCGTGAAAAAACAAACAAAAACACTCGAGTCCCGTGTCGTATCGTCGGTTCCTCCTCACGCTCTCTACGAGCTGAACACGCCAACATGGAGGGGGAGAAACCCGTCAGAGGCCGGATGGGAGCGAAGCGAGCGGAGGCCTCAGCTAGAACTGGGACGGACAAAGGCTACAATGGGAGGAGGGGGCGGAGACGGCGTCACGGACACAAGGACACAAAAGGCCGAGGAGACAAAAGGCCTTCAGAGCAGCGAGTGGCCGCGACCTCATCACAGTCTATTGAGCCTCGGTGGAGCTCGCTGTGAGGGAGCGGCAGCGAGGACGAGAAAACTTTTCCTGTCCAAATGTGAGCGTCTGTGTTGTCGACGTGACATTTAACTCAGACGTGCAGATTTCCTGCCCGGGTTTTAAAATATATTTTCTCAGGTTATGAATTAAATCTGTTTCATGAAGTTTTGATCCAGTGTTTTTCCCGGAGATGCACAGAAGATATGGAAATGCAAACAGACCGTTTCTAGTCTGGAAGTCATATTACTGCCACCACATTTAACCGCTCTTTATTACAACTGAGTCTAAACAAGCCTCGAGCCTGAGAGAGGAAGGCGGAGGAGCTGGAGGAGACAGCGCCAACCAAAGCCGTTTGTATCCTTGTATCCTCACTTTCAGTGTTTTCCTTCATCGCCTTCCAGCGTGAAGCCGTGTCCACATCTGTGGCTCTGCATCACGAGTTCACTCAGCTGCCTTTGTGTCAAACTATCACATAATTATGTTGCTGTTAACAGCAGGAGCTGCAGAGACAGAGAGGGAGAATCCTCCTCGACTGTCAGGATGGAGGAAAACGGAGGTGAAGCACGAGGAGAAACCAGGAAGACGAAAAGGTGAAATCTGACCATCGTGACATCTGAGATGTTTTATAGACAACAAATAAAGACGGTACGTCCCTCAACATGTTTTGTGCCCACATAAAGTTAAATAAAGTTTTTTTAAAGTTGAACTTCCTCCTCCCCACAGCGCTCAACCAGTGAGCGAGCCGAGGATTCACAGGATGGACAGACGGACTGTTGTCTTCAGTTTTCACATTTAGAAAACAAAAACAAACAAACAAAAATGGAGAAAAAGAAGCTGGAGGTGGAGATGAAGCCCCGCCCCTCAGCAGCGTCTCTCACCTGCATCCAGCAGCTTCTTCACCACCTGGAAGTTTGAGTGTGAGACGCTGTAGTGCAGCGCCGTGTTGCCGTTGCCGTCAGCCATGTTGACGACGTGGCGCAGCACGGCGGGAGAGAAGTCCGTGAAAGCTCCCAGGTAGTCCTCCACCATGGCCGCCACCGCCGCCTTCTGACTGGACACGCGGAACCACTCGTGCTGCACCGTGTTGAGACAGCCTCTCTGCACAGACAGGAAGTGACCGTCAGCACGCCGACAGGCAGATTTAACAAACGGCCCAGCTTCAGGTGCACAGTGGGCGTGTCACACCGGTCAGCGCTGCGCTCCAAACCACGTTCATGACATCATTTAACAAACAGCTGATCAGATTCCTCACCAGGTCTTTGTTGGTCACGGCCTTGGAGTCACTGAGGTGAGACTGGAGAACGTTGCAGGCAGCCAGCATCTTCTCACTCAGCTCATACCTTTGAGGTCAAACAGAGGTCAAACAGAGGTCATTCTTCTAACAGCTTCAACTGATCAAATTTACAGACAGAAAAACATGATTTCTTCTTTACTCGCCTCTCTCTCGTCTCCTGCTTCTCTGAACTTTCCTCGTCATCCTTCTTGTCCACGTCCTCTGCTCCCTCGGGCTGGAACTCCTCCCTCGCGCTCCTCCCCTCCACTTTCTGGTGTTCCTTCTTTCCTCCGTACCCCCCCTCCTCGTCCTCCTCCTCTTCGTCTGACCCAGAGGAGCTGCTGTCCTCTGAGCTGGAGTCGTCACTCGACGTAGTCTCGTATCTGCGCCACGAGGGGGCGACAGAGGTGCAGAAACAAAGATGTGAGTGCAGATCAGCAGCTTGTGAGGCGTCGACACACAGCTGAGCAAACGTGAGCCCTGCCACCTTTGACCTCAGCCGGGACACCAAAACACTGAGAAACTCTCACGCTGCAAACTGATTAAAAACATTTCTCACCCTCCGTTCACGCCGACGAACTGCAGGTTCTTCTTCGTGCCGTTGGAGTCGGCTCGGCCGTCTTTCTTCTTCATGATGGATTTCAGGGTGCTCTGCCCTGCAGGAGACGCAGAACATCGTGAACCAGAGCCGACAACATGACACATCATCCAGAATCAACTTAAACTCCTCTGATAAATCGAACAGGCTGCTTTAAAACAGTGTGTGTGTTTATCGTTAATAAAAAGCACCGTGTAGGCGCGCTGTTATATCCAAACACTTCAAAACATGAATAGTTCATCGATGCATAAATAAGGAAACTCTTCATCATCACAGCGACACAAAGTTCAACTTCAGGAAGCGACGAGGAAGCAAAGATAAAGATGGAGCGACGGGGACGCAGCGACGGGGACGCAGCGACGAGGACGCAGCGACGAGGACGCAGCGACGAGGACGCAGCGACGAGGACGCAGCGACGAGGACGCAGCGACGAGGACGCAGCGACGAGGACGCAGCGACGGCACCGCCTGCATCGTTTCCTCCTGTTGTCACTTTGATTTGAGCAGACAGAATAATGTTTAACGGCCGCGCTGCCGTCACGTGATGACTGCGCGTTCACATATTTCTGAACACTGCAGACATTCAGACGTCAGCTACGAACAAAGGTTCGTTCCTCATCAGGACTTCATCTCTAAATTAATAAAGAATAAGATTAAATCAGATCTCGGCCTCTGACATCTGTAAGCTCCAGCTTCTAGATTTCCCCTCTGTTCATGAGCGCAGCGCCCCCTGTTGGATTCATGTTAAACAGCTGGACTATTTAGGCTGCCTTTAGTTTACAGCCATGTGTGTCTGAGACATTACAGGACTGTGACACACTTCTCTGGAGTTTATGCATCATTAAAATAAGAGCATTTATGTTTCTGTTATTTATAGTGTGTAAGGGGAGACTTTTCAGAGTGGAAAGTGTTTTTCCTTCGTCGTTTCCGTCTCTTTCCCATGTTTCATCACGACCCTCCTCATAAAATCATCCCTCCAACTCTCCTCCTGCATAATTAACACACCATGTAACTAAATAGCCCATTGAGCTGGTTACAAAGAGCCGATAACGCCTGAACGCTCCACTAAAAGTTCTGACATGATCGAGAGCTCTGGCAGGGAGGGAAGCAGCCATTAAGTGTCCGTGAGGCACTGGAAGCCGACTCAAAGCCCGAAGTATCTCAGTCATTTTAAGTAGAGGCCTCGAAAACCGAAATACCAGCAGAGCGAGCCAGAAACACTCAGCACATCTGCCAGGACTTGCCTCCACCGAGGGGCCTCCTTAATGCTGCAGGGAGGAACAGAGCGCACTGTGTTCATGCATCAGCATGCAGGAGCTGCATGTGTGCACACACGCGTGTGCGCCGCTCATTAGCAACAGCTCAGCACGTTTCCCGTGTTTTGACAGCTGGGAGCGAGAGTGGCGTGAGCCGCTCGTCGGGCCGATGACGGGGCTCGTGGTGGCATTTCACATGTCACCTGGCGTCTGCGCGAGGTAACCTCCTACAGTCAGCTCAGGTGAGGTGACGCACACCTTATAGCAGCCGGGTTGTGAAAGAAACGTTTGAATGTTCTGCTCAGCGGCCGTCTCTACAGCCAGCAGACCACAGCCTAAACATCTGGTCAGATAACTTAGAAAAACATCTGCTTTACGCTCCAGAGCCTCGCTCACTGTTCTGGCTCTTCTTCTGCACAGGAACTGAAGGTGAAACTGTGACTTTAGCTCACAGTGTTTATGACCCTGATAAATGGACTCAGGGGCTGAAGAAGGCAAATAAGATGTTTGACTCTCAAACTGAGCAACAGAGTCCAAACAGCACGAGCTGACAATCTGATTCATGTTCCTGGGTCACAGAGCATCAGACATCAGCCCGTCTGCTGTGGAGGAAGAACCTTTGACTCATGTTATCTCATGTCATCAGCACTTGACCATAAGACGTAGCAGTCAGGTGGGTTTGAGCACCAAAATAAAACTGATTGAGCTAAAAGCAGAAGCAACACAGAGATCTGGGAGTCTATGATATTCGAAACCACCTCCAGACCTCAGATCCACACTGCAACCTCCACAGTGAGGACAGGGGTACATTTACACTGTCAGAGGCGTGGCCTGGAGCACGTTTGGCTGTCCAATTAGGATGAAGCTGTAGTATTTTATCAGGAAGTTCATTAGAAATAACGAGCAGGCGTCTGTGGGACGACTCAGAGTCTCTGGACTAACCAGACTTGTTAGCATTAGCTCAAAACTACCCACAAAACAAACAGAAACTTCAAGATGTTGATTCCCACTAACAGACGACAGTGGCCATCTTTTATATGCAGCTTGTAAACTGCAAAAAATTTAATATTGCAATAATAATAACAATAACGAGCTGTGTTGTTGCAGTCGTACCATGCAGCGCTGTAGACATCTGGAGGTCCATGCGGCTCTTCTGCTCAGCCGCACTGATCTGCTGCTGCGACGGCGTGTTCGCAGGCGTATCCGCTGCTGTGAGGTCAGGTGACTTCTCCGCACGCTCTGCCCGGACAGACGACAGCTGGAGCTGCTGACGGCTCTCTGACAAGGGGAACAAAAGAAAAGGTCAGGCAGGTTTAGACATTTTGAGCTCTCTGAACGGTCACTTTGTTACCGTCTGAAACGACAGAGTGCCACAGAGGCGAGGAGCGATTTGAGATCCAGTTTTTTTTTTTTAAATCAAAGACAGTTTTTCACTCCTCTGATTTTAAGATGGCAGCATTCAGTAGGACAAAGGCTCTTGGTGCTCCAAGGAGCAGCATCAGCCGTGACTTTAATGTAACTCTGTGCTGAATGTTGATGGCAGGAGTCACAAGAACGGGATAAAAACACAAAAGAGGAAACGTGTGATGACATCGCAAAAGAGGCCAGAAAGGAGCACAGACTCGCCGCGTGCTCATCTGCAACAACGTGTGTTATGTAAGAGAGAAGGAGCCATGAATCAGCATCAGCAGGGAGCTGTTAGTGAAGGCAGGGCGGCCCGCAAAAACAACAAGTGGAATAATGGTGTGACATGACTGCCTCCTGAAAGAAATTAGCTCATTGTTGGTTCAAGTCCAAAGGCCCTGCCACATTTTTCAGGGTCACAGATCAGCACAGCCTGTCTGATCCTATCAGGATTCTCTTTACACGCGTGTGACAACCCCACCCCCTAAACTCCAAACCAGCACCCACCCTTCAGTCCTGAACTACACCTTAATTCAGCTCGTTAGAACAGCTGACATGCATACAAATGTGTTTGAGACGAGCAGCACTCCTGCAGGGCTGAACAACCTGCAGTTCCTCTAATGACCACTTGAGGCAGTCCCCATAGACTCCCACGTTAAAACTTTAACTGGAGCTACTGCAAACTTCACATCGCTCAGCTGAATGTCGACAGGTTTGTGCCGTCACAGCTTTCCGTAACCCGTTTAGGCCCATCGGAGCTTAAATGTAACATTTTTAAATCCTGGTAGAATTGCAACCACATCAGCTAGCGCACTTTTTTTATAACATGCATAACATGCATTCAATTTTTTTTCCAAATGGCTTTGCAAAAAAACCCCAAAAAACAAACAAATCACATAAAAATCGCTGCAACAACAAAAACATAATAATCCTGAAACACGCTTTGCCAATCTGATCAGCTGTTTGCAGCACTTCCTACGTCAGCGCAAACTAGGGGTGGGGGGAAAAATGGTTACTTTGTTTGCTAATAATGTATGGATACAGGGACAGCAGAAATCGATATTTTGTTACAAAAAAGTTTTTGTGCTCTGACTTCAGAGCATGTTGATCCTTTTTCTGAGCAAGAATCCTGACATTCCTTCACTGTCCAAATGTGTTTAACTTGTTTTTGGCAGCAATAAACATGACAGTTTACTTATTTTAATTTAAGACATGTTTTATTTTCATTAAGTTTAAAACTTTTTTATTTAATGTAAAATTATATTTTGTTTTAATTTACTTTCAAATTCTTCAGTTGCTGAAGGGGCTGCATAGTTTTCATAAACTGCATAGTTCAGAATAGCTATAATTGTACCAGATGGTTGATTCAGTTAAGTTGGACTAGACTGTAATACAAACCGTTCAGTTTGTCAATAATAAAACTGAAATGAGAGAAAGACTGAGTGTGAGACTTTGATATTAGATAAAATGAATATTGATAAAGTTTACCTTTATGTACAGAATCTGAATATCGCAAAATATTTTAAAAAATTGCAATAATATCGTATCGTGCGCCAAGTATTGTGATAATATCGTATCGTGGGATGTATGGTGATTCCCACCTCTAGCGCAAACCATCGCATGTTCACCATCACCGGACGTGACGTCATGTTTTGGGTAAACGTAGTTTTTCTTTGCAGCGCCTCTCAAAGGTTTACTGGTGTTTATGAAAGTTTATGCCTTTCTGTACAGTTTCTGGGAGGCTTAATTGACCTGTTGAAGTAGATTCTCTTGATGCTGTTTTTTTATAATAGTTATTTTGTTTTTCCTGCAGTTAATAAAAATCATTGTGTATCTCAAAAATGAAACTATGAAGACACTTGAAATTTCTGTAAGTAGATCAATCATTTTTTTGTAGTTTATTGCACTTCTTTTGCAATATGTGTAGTCATTATGGATTTAATGCACACATATTATTAAAATTTGGGATATAACATTTGTATTGATGCCCTACAGCATGTAAAAATATAAAGATAAGATGAAGGAGGCATTTCAGTATTTTATGAATTTGTTACTTTGCTTTCATACAAACAGAATAATAACTTGAGGTTTGGAGGAAATGCTCGCTTTCAAAATGGAGAAGCAAACATGAAGAGGATGAAATGGAAATCACAACATCTCCGTGACAACGGAGCAAACTCCATCAGCTGAGGACGATCAAATGACACGATCGTTAGCTACAGAAGAGCCATTATCTTAATGGGAGGCAGAGAGCTCGAGCTACATGTCAGACTCTAGTTAGAGATAAATAAACGGTACCCTCACCTTCTTGTGACTCCGCCTGCAGCTTCAGGATGTCCTCGGCGCTCCCGTACTTCATGACTGAGTTGATGGATGACAGTGTGCTGACCAGCTGACTGTTGATGACCCCAAACTGGGACTGGGGCTGGCCGAACGCCTCCGCCAGCTCGGTGTAGTTCTCGGCCAGCAGCATTTGCTGCTCCTGCAGCAGCTTCTGCACACGCTCGATGTAATGGTCCAAGCTGACGCCACCGTGCGCCTGCAGGGCGGCCGGATCGGCGTGCGCGGCGGCCGGCGCAGGCTTCACCTCTGCCGTCTCCTGGCTGCCGGTGCTCGCCACAGACTCAGCCGGCTGGGAGGGGCCACACGCTATGTTTCTGGTTTTTAAACCAACCAGGAAATTCTCATGGACACTCACTGGCCCCACCCCACATTCTCTGGTTTTAGTTGAGCTCAATTTGGCGGGCAAGAGCTCCACGTCCGAGGTGGTTCCAACGGCGATCGAACGCATCTTCGCCGTTGCGTGAACGTCTTTGACGAGTCCTTCTCCGGCAGCGACGGTCCGGGTTTCTGTGACCACCGTGTTGGTTTGTTTATCTGATGTAACCGACTCCATGTGAGTGAACGAGTCTGAGAGGACGGCGTGCTTCGTGTTCGTGGATTTGTGTGCAACTGCTGCCTCGGTGCTGGTCGCCTGAGTCAGTAACTCAGGAGCCGCCGTGACTCCAGAGTCCACTTGACTGACACGGTCAGTCTCAGTTCCTTGTGACACCAGCGTCTTCATGGGACTGACGATCACGTCCACCGAACAGTCTCCACAGCCGACCGATCTCTGCTCTCTGCTGGCTTCCATCACGGCTTCACCGAGGGTCAAGCTGTCCACCAGCTCCTCCGTGTTCACTCCCACCTCACAAACGCTGAGCTCCACGCCTACCTGCCGATGGCACGTCTCCACGTGCCGTCCTACACACTGGTCAGACACCTCCACCTGCTCGTGCACCACCCACCGGTCCATGGGGATATCCGGTCCTGTGGCGACGCTGTGCACAGAAGGCTGACAGGACACGCCTCTCGTCAGAGTCTGTGGACTTTTCGCAGCGCTAACATGGTTGAATTCCAGATGTTCGCCCACTCCCTGGCTGCGTGTCTGGACTTTCGCCTCCACACAGGCGCTGTACATCTCCGGCTTCACCATCGAACCTTTGTCTGCTTTTTTCTTGTTCGACCCACCGGCAGCTTGGAGCTCCAGTTTCAGCTTGCCCATCTCCATCTGATGAGTGGTTTCTTTGAGCTGCACCTCCAGGCGGTAGATCTTCTCCTTCAGGGACTCGATGGTCTGCTGCTGGAGCTCGATCTCCTTCTCAGCTTCGCTGCTCGTGCCCAGCATGGCCTCGGTGACGCCAACTGCAGCGCTCCGGATTTCCAGCCGCTCTGTAGACACCCCTGCGTCCTGAAAACGGCGTTCCTTCTCTGGCTTTCTTTGGGTGGCTGGAAGATTATTCATATTTTGATCAGTAACTATGCCAACAGACTTTAGGTGGGCCTGGTTCTGCGTGAGGTTTTGAGGCTGATTTTCATTCGCGTTGTCCTTGGACGTCTTCTCCAGTGCTTGGACCTCAGCAGCCAGGCGTCTGAACTCCTCCAGCCTCTGAGCGCTCTGCTCCTGGGCTTCCGGCTCGATGATGTGCAGCTCCGTCTCCTTTTGGATGGGGCCCGGGTTTTCCATTTGGTCAGCGCAGCCTACGCTGTAGGAACGTTTGCGGAAGCCGCCGAGACCTTGACCTTTTGATTGAGCGGCCAGCTGTCTTTTCTCCTCCTGCAGAACGGCAATCTTCACCTGCAGGATGGGAATGGTTTTCACCTGCTCTTCCAGCTCTTTCAGCCTCCTGAGCGCCACGACCATCTGCTCCCGGATTTGCTGCAGGTGTAACGGGCTGACGTTAGTTACCGGGGTAGCCACGCCTGAGCTCATGGGGCTGTGGCGGATGGAGCTGCCCCTGGATGGTGGGTAGTAGGCATTATACTCTCCATTAGGGAGATGACCGTTGATGGGCAGAGTCTGATAGGTGTTGGGAGAGATCTGGCTTGTGCCTATGGAGCCAGAGTAGGAGGACAGCGAGCTGCTGGAGCCCATACCACCGAAGCTGGCGAGACGCCGGCGGGGCATCGGAGGCTCGCTTAGCGGCTGCAGAAGCGCACGCTCCTGCTCCAGCCGACGGCGGGTCTCCATGAGGGTCTTCTCCACTTGGGGGTTGTGCCGAGGGGCAAACCTGGGCGACGGCGGGGGGAGGAGCTGTTTCTGCTCTGCGACGCTCGAACACGGCTGATGCAGAGGCACCTCACACGCTGCCCTGGAGAGGGTGGGGGTCAGCGGGGCGGCGGCCCTGCTGGTGAAGAAGACCGGGGACTGTTTGCCGTCACTGTTGGAGGAGGACAGCGAGTCTGTGGAGGTCCATTCAGCCTGAGCGCCGACCCCGCCAGTGCTGCCCCGAGGCACCGAGGGTTTGGCCACTTTGGGCTTCCTCTGGATGCTCAGCTTCTTAATCGTGTTGCCCCTCTCGATGTCGTCAACATACTTGAGGAAGTCCAGGTCTAACTGGTAACCATAAGGAGTCTCAACATAGTAGGGGGCCTCAGAGTCCTTCTCGTCTTCTGTGCTTGGGCATCTTTGTCCTCTTTCTGTAAGAGACGACAAAAATGTGTCAGTGTCGCTTTAATGCTGGAAACAGACCGATTTATAGAGCTGAGAGGATCTACTGAGTCTCTGAAACAGTCGGGAAAATCATTCATCCTGTTAATACGAGACATAAAATCATAATAATCCCACTCTTACATATAAATAGATCCATGCACATTTCATTCAGCCACAGGGTAAAAACAGGAGGAAAATAAAGAAGTCCACAAATCCCAACAGCTTCATCTGATCCGACTCTTAACCTGCAGGTATTTTCTTTGTTTACACAAAATTAATCTAACGCTCGCAGCACGCTGCCTGCACCTCTGGCCACAGACAGTCGTCATAATTTGACAGAGCGAGTACAAACACATCTCTGCGTCTCACATAGTTTGGGTCCAACTGAAACATTCTCTGCCAAAATAATTAGCACTCAGGCTTTTCCACAAAAGCGGCAGAAGATTTAAAACAAAATTAATCTGTCAAAGTGTGACGAAACCAAAGGTTCAACGCTGTGACACAGACTGTCGCTTCCAAAGCTCACATAAGAAGGCAAAGGGGTCTGATGTCAATATTCCTTCGTTCAAAATCCATCCCAGTGTCAACATTTTCGCTGTTACAGGCAGAAGTGACCACGAGCTATCACCCAGTTAGAAGAGCAGCTACGGACCAATCAAAGCTGCTTAAATCAAAGTCCAAACTCCAACACTTCCAGCTGAAACGCCCTCCGTCACAGCCAGGCCGCCGCACTCACACCGCGCTGGCTAAATCCAGAGGCTTGTTCTTGGTATGCCTGGAACTCTGTGACTAAAGCAAACACAGGCTGGAAATAAACAGCTTCTTCCCTTCCAGTCCGCCCAGCTCCTTTCCACTCAGCAACAACAGGAGGAGGGAACTGCAGGGATAAGCCTGCTGCTAAAACCTCTGCATGTGCTGCTCAAACTTCACTCACCAGCAGCTCTCTAACTGGACGTTTCCTCCTCTGCTCCTCTCTTCAGATTCACAGCTCTGTGCTGGGATCGCGACTACGCCTTCTCCTCACTCTCTGCTCGCTTTCACAATCCTCTCTCCACACGGGACATAAAAAGCTCCACTATTGGTGTAAACTACACGCAGCGCTGCTCTGGTGCACCATTGGACAGCTGCTTCCTCCAATCGTGTGAGGCTAGAGCCGGGCGCTTCCCTTCCTAAATAAGAGTCCTGTTATGCATGGAGGGGAGGTGAACCCACAACAATAACAGTCTGTTCTTGACACCAGTCAGACTTTTACACTGGTCTACGCTCCGTGATACAAGACTCGTCCGTGACAGTCAGTTTGTGTCCACGCCTTTATTTTCAGAAGTTCAGGGAGCGACCTGGTCAGTGCACGGCTAAATTAACCCCTCAGTGTTCAGCCTGTGATGATAACACTGCACGAATTACAGTTCAATTCATTTATATGGCACCAAATCAGAGCAGCAGTCGCTTCAAGGTGCTTTATGCTTTTTATTTAAATCCTGCTGTGTCACGATTGTAAACTAGTCTGCACTCCTGACAGTTGTTGGGGGAAAAAAGCCAGTTTCCTCGTGTTTTCTGATTTTTTTGTTTTGTGAATCGAGCGTCCGACAGCTCCGTCTGCAGACAAAGCCTCGGCTGTTTTCTGCTGCGCTGAGAGTCACATCCTGTTTTCCCTGGTATAAATATTCTGAGAGCACAGTCACGGTCTTGTGCTGTCTGGTTTGGAGGAGTCCCCCTGTGGCACGAGCGCCAACCGGCCGTGTCACATGTGACGGCTCTGTGGCACGGACGCTCCGAACAGCTGAGCGATGACCTCATCAGCTGACAACTGACGGGGTCGGGCAGCAGGACGGCGAGAAGAGCCCGGGCGTCTGCTGCAGCTAACAGCTGAGGGGTCACATGACAGTTAGCAGCGAGGCTGCTGGACTTCCCTTCTTACAGACCTCGTCGTCAGCCCTGCCTAAAGCCGTTTGCACAGCCATGAAAAGGAGGAATTATTCTGTTCCCCAAACTGAGCTCCAGCAGTGTGACCCTCGAAAACAGGACCTGCTCCATCAAACTTCCCTCTTTATCTGCCTCAGCAGCCAATGAGAGGAGAGAAAAGCACATTTCTGTTACAATTTGGTCATAAAATTATTTCCTCATTTTCCCCTGAACATCCTGAAGCTTCTGATGTTAAAACACCGCATTACTGTTGTTTAGTGTATCCGGCCTGATGGTGGACTCGACCTTCTTGCTGTGAGGAAACGGTGCTAACACCGTGCCACAGTGCTGCTGCATGCGTTTTTAATTTAACAAACTTAGGGACTCATCATACTTCTTCTCTTTTCAAAGCAAAAAATAAATAAAAAGCTTTCCAGCTCATTTTCTCCTCTTGCTCCAAAGCTCACAGCTCAGCCTGTTCCTGTGGGAATTTCAGCCTCGTTCTTTCAGCTGTAACCAGGTGGGTTTAACGCTCTGTGCAGAACAAACAAACAACTGAAATCATTATTTAAGGGTCCAAAAGTGCTTTAATCAGCTGATGAAGATGTTTCCTGAGGTGATAATCATCTGACACTCTTTACAGGAAGTCAAATCGTCTCTGAACTCAAACCATTAATAAGCTGAGCTCCAGTATAAACAGCTGGTTTTTAATTCTTTAGTTTCAGGGGGACACATTTAGTTTTTTTCTTACCCATCCAAGGACATTAAGACCAAATACAGCTATGAGCATGTGCACAGTCGTCCAGCTGAGCAGAGTGTTGCTCTGATCTTAATGCGAGTGTCAACCTAACAATAACAGGTAGTTCTCACCACACAGTTCGCGGCTCTGTTCTACTTCCCTCAGATATTCAAATATTCCTGCGTAATTATCAAAGGTGAGCCACATGTACAAGCTCACGGGCCACAATGAGGACTCGCAGCTCAGCGGCTCAAACAGAAACTTGCTTCAGAGTCAAACACCAGCTCCTCACACGTCGCTTTGCAGCCAAACTCAGCAGCACGCACCATCGCTAACACGTTTCAGTCGTTTCCATGTCCACAGACATGCGAGCCACGGAAAACACCAGAACTGTGTCTGAGCTTTTCTCTGCTTCTCCAATCAGCTGCTTTCATTCATTCACGCTGCTCAAGCTCTCCGTGTTTGCTCTTAAAATCTGGGACTGCAGGCCGGCCCTGATGTTGACGCTCTGAAGAAAAACATACAAGCGGGGCCTTGCTTATTTTACAGCAGCTCTGTAAAAGTTTAAATTTAGAGCTGACGAAAGCCTTTTAATTCCACAGCGCCATCAGACGCTGAATAAATGAGGCTACTGGGCTAAATGTGTCTGCCAGCTGTTTGTTAACCAGAGAAATTAAAGCCAAACTACCTGCTCACACACACACACACACACACACTTTAATTACCAGTTACAGAAGGTTACATCTCACCTCAGAGCACAGTTCCTCATCAGTCTGTGGACAGTTAGGACGTCAGTAATCTTTAACTACATGTTTTTTAAAAAAAAATCTGTAATCCAGTATTCCTGTTGCCTGGTAACAAATGACTGAATAAACACAACCTCAGCTGTGTGATTTGATGCGTATGATTTGAATCATGCGTCTCATCACAGCGTGACACCAACAGCAGGCTCTGGATGGACTCAAACATTTATCTCCGTTTAAAGAAACCCGCTCGCTGTGCACGACCAGCCTGGAGTTAAAGCGCCGTTATGATCTGATAACATGTGCACTTAGGTGTGGTCCAAGACAACAACATTAGGAGCCAGGCGTGGTGCGATCCGGGGACATTAGGATAAATGAGTGAACTGCTCATTAGTGATGGTAGACAAAATGAGTTTAGGTCCAAATACAAAGCTCTGGGATTGTGGATATCTGAGAGACGCCCACGTCCACAGAAGAAAACACTGGAGCGTTCAGATCTGAGCAAACTGCCCTTTTTATTTAGATTTTAATCTTATCGGTTCTGCCCAACAGCTCACGTTCAATTTAAGTTCCTGCTCAAAGGGGATCGAGTCTCCAAAAGTCCTGAAATAACATAAAGAAAACAAACTTGTTTGGGAACACCCGTTTCACTGTTAGTACCTCACATATATCTCCAATATCCAGTGTGCACACACTGCTCCTGGGTCTGAAAAGTAAAGTGTGCTTTTAACCTGTATTTTTTAGCCTTTATCAGACAGGAAAGTGGAGACAGGGTGGCAGGAAGCCGTGCAGAAAATGGTCTGGGATGGAGCCCGGCCGCACGATGAGGCTGGAGTCTTCAGGTTTGTAGCTCACCTGTTTGCACAGGTACTGACCTAATTAATTAATGGCCACCAGGAGGCAAAGAGACTAAAAGCCTCCAGGCATGTTGAGGAGGTAATTCAGCCATTTAATCAGCTGTGTTGGATCAAAAACATCTAAAACCTGCAGGACACCGGCCCTGGAGGCCTCGAGGCCTGGAGGAAGCGAGCAGGTAACATCGCAGCACACCCGTCACATGACCTGTTCCAGTCGTATCCAGTTTCTTTCCTCAGGTCGTCCCTCTGACCAACACTTAGACACTCACATAGTGTCTGCACTTAAACATCCCCCATACCTGCTGCCAAATCAAAGCATGCTATACAGTCGATAGGGGTGGGGGAAAAATCGATACTGTGTAGCATCGTGATATTTTGTTTGCTAATAATGTATGGATACAGGGACAGCAGAAATCGATATTTTGTTACAAAAAGGTTTTTGTGCTCTGACTTCAGAGCATGTTGATCCTTTTTCTGAGCAAGAATCCTGACATTCCTTCACTGTCCAAATGTGTTTAACTTGTTTTTGGCAGCAATAAACATGACAGTTTACTTATTTTAATTTAAGACATGTTTTATTTTAATTAAGTTTAAAACTTTTTTAATTAATGTAAAATTATATTTTGTTTTCATTTACTTTCAAATTCTTCAGTTGCTGAAGGGGCTGCATAGTTTTCATAAACTGCATAGTTCAGAATAGCTATAATTGTACCAGATGGTTGATTCAGTTAAGTTGGACTAGACTGTAATACAAACCGTTCAGTTTGTCAACAATAAAACTGAAATGAGAGAAAGACTGAGTGTGAGACTTTGATATTAGAGAAAATGAATATTGATAAAGTTTACCTTTATGTACAGAATCTGAATATCACAAAATATTTTTAAAAATTGCAATAATATCGTATCGTGCATTAAGTATTGTGATAATATCGTATCGTGGGATGTATGGTGATTCCCACCTCTAATAGTCGAGTCCTTGTGCGCTTACTGTATACATGTGTAACATTATCAAACCCTTATATCTCCATAATTTATCCCAACATCTTTGCACCAGTGCACTTATGTGCTACACGTGCTATTATCGTCTGTGATGTTGCATTTGTCAGTGTTACCTGTCGTCTATTTGGTTACCTACACTGTGAGCAAAGAAAAGACTGCAGCCCAATTCCATGCATGTGTCCACACAGTCTGTCTATAAAGTTGGTTTTGCAATAATTAACCTTTAACACGACCATCACGACCAACAGCATCCAAGGAGAAACACTGAGATCGTGAAATGCTTGGAAGAAGTGAAAGTGAACCGTACTCAGGGCCGTTCAGGATGTGCAGAGAAAAACCTGCAAACTCATTGGAAGTGCAGGGCTGTGCTCCCGCATGGCTGTGAGAGCCAAACATGATGCAAGCGCCTGGGTGGAGCAGCCTCCACCCGCCCGACGGCACAGAAACAGCTCTGATTTTACCCCTTCAGAAGACGAAACACTCGAGTTTGCTCAAAATGAGCTTCATACCAAAGTTTTACGCTTTACCTTATGAGGACTTGATTCGGTCGCCACAACATGAGCAACACAGACACACAGAGCCTGGTATTTCCTGGCTCTGCCCGTGAGCCTAATCACTCCCAAGAAAAATAGAGCCAACGTTTGATCAACGCTGCAGCAGTTCAACACAACAAAGGCAAGACGCGTCCGTCCTCATCTGAACCCAGAACAAGACAAAAACACAAAGAGTCCATTAAAGCTGCACATTAGCTGCACACAGGCTGGTCAGCGACTGTGGGCTTCTTCCAGGAACTCGCGGGGTCGCGCCAGACGCAGCTGCCAAATTCAACAACCCAGCGCTGTACATGATGATGCAGAGCGAGGGAAATGTTTGGGCTTCCTCTGCAAACACTGAGGCACAAAAATGTGCCCCTCTCTGGATTTTCTCATAGATGGTCAAGAAAAACATCAACGACAGTCTGCGGGCTGCTTCAAGTCAACCGACACGTAAATGTGATGATCCAGTTTCAGTTTGTACGGGAACGAGACCGTCGGAGTTAACGGAGTCTGGAATTCCTCGGGTTTGTGTTTTTGTTAAATAAACACATCTTTGGTTTAGTGAGTCAAACATGCCAGCGTTTCCTAATTAGCTGGTGGGACCATCGCTTTTGGGTAAACTTATGAATGAATGTCACAGTTTAACGTCATGGTTACATTTTATCTTTAATTCAAGTTTAGGAAACTTTGCTATGAGAGAAAATCCCAACAATCAAACGATCCTCTGAGCAGAACACGGGAAGAGCTGAAAGGAAGAACTCCCCTTTAACAGGAAGTGCCATCAAACGGAACGAGGCTCAGGAAGGCTCGGCACAGCCACCTCCTTGGACCTCCTCCTTTGAAAGAGGAGTGAAAGAAGCATCTATGTCTACTGTGAGCGACCATCTTTGAACAGAGGCGGGGCTTACGACACCAACTGTCTGCCATCTATGATCCAGTTTTGAGATCCTTTCCCTTAACGCCCACATCCTGGGTCATTTGACCGCAGTAAATCAGACGATAGGGTGGGGTTGGGTTTCACAATGATCAACTTCGCAAGGTTTCACCTGAAACCCTGGCTGATTGTGACCCACACCCGTATTCACACCTCGGATCAATAGGGGGTCCATGACCCTCACAGGGACACTCCCATAGGGCTTAAATCTGGGACTCTCCACCATTTGACCCTAAAACTGCAGAAGCTTTTCGGATGAAACGTCTTCAGGGAAACTTGAAGTCCAGATGCTTTTCTTTCCAAGCTCATTCGACTACGATGACCTGGATGACTGAGAACATGTCATAAAACTACTAAACACCATTTTCAGCAGGAGACTCATTGAAGTGTACGCAATAATTTGGCTGATCTAGTGTGGCTGGTTTCTCACTTCTTGGTGCAAAAGAGTAACAAATGTATCCGACTGCCTTTGCTTCTGGAGCTGCAGCCACAGTAAACTTGTAAAGGAAACAAAAAGGGTGACAGATGAACCTGCCATCATAACAGACCTAACTCTGCACATTAAACAGGATTCTGCTCATTAAGATTTAGGACTGGATTTGTGTCTTTTAAAGATACGAGGGAAGCTTCCTGACTGCAAACGCATTAACTGATTCAACTTATGAGTGAGAGTAGGGCTGCACGATTAATCGTTAGAAAATCGCGATCTCAATTCATACTTATGTGCGATCTCATTTCCAAATGACAACAATTTAAAAAAAAAAAAAAAAAAAGACGACGATTGTGCCGCATTTTGATCCGGGACGTAATCTGCATGAAAACAAGCGCTCACTCTTCCTGCTCAACAAATGACGAGGGCGGAGCCTTATACCACGTGATACAGAAGCTGGCTGCTAAAATTAGCAGGAAAAAACAAAGGAGAGCACGTCAGGGATGACGAGAAAGTGACAGGAGAAAATCCGTCCCGGTCAACCACCCAAACATCAATAACGGGAACCTTATACAGCGCTTCCCTATACCCGTCGAACTCCCGCAGGCACAAAGAAATTACGGAGGCTGTTACTTATCACCTGACCAAAGATATGGCTCCATC
>NC_142115.1:37087500-37160000 GCF_056152115.1 Neolamprologus brichardi
CGCCAGAACACAAACCTGCAGGAAGCAGCAGGAAATGCTCAGGCGAGAAGAGAAGGAGGCGGAGTCTATTTACTGTTCAGCTTTGCACCACCACTGTGGGAGAAGCCATCAATCCTGGAGTCAGAGCATCAGCCTGCTTTTAATGCACTACAGGCCTTAAAACGGTCACAGGTCGCTTTTATGAAACTGTTTCCAGGAGAATATAAAATAAAGACGCACCAATTTAAAAATCAGCGAGTACTGACTGACATCAATATCTGCAAATTTGATCTGTTAATGTTTTCCTGAGTAAAGACACTGTGATAAAGACTTACAGGAATAAATAATAAAAAGCGAAACAATAACTCTGCAGGAATGAACTGATAATTCATAAAATAGCAATAAAACTGAAAATAAAAATATTTTAAAGGATTATTTCTGACATCATTCATAATAAATCAGAAGTTTAATCAATTAACATCATAACCTATAAAAATAAACAGTAATCCAAATAATCCAAACATGATATACTAAAATCTAAAATATAACAGGACACCGGAGTAAATTCTCAAGCGTCTCACACTTCTGATAATCAGCTGTCTGCTTGACGTTTATTCAGCTGTGTAAAAAGTATAACTTTAATCTCAGCCAAACCGATTTACTCAGGAACAAATAAAATACTAAAAAAAAGCCAAACAATAACATTTTTAAGTTATCTAAGTGACTTATATATCATGTTTAACCTGAGTAGTGAAAGACGGCGGTGGGTTTGAAAACGATTTGCCGGGAGTCCGGTGTTCTCATGGCTCTAGTTAGCCTAGCCCCCGGCTAGCTATCGAGCTAGTGGCTAACAGACGTCTCCAAAAACGTCGGAGCGCTTTTGAAAATATGTGGTGTCTTGATAAACTGAGCAGATATTTGAGGTTTACACAGCTACATTCTCGCCTGAAAATATGTTAAACGTTTATTTTGTGACCCAGAAAGAATAATAAGAGTAATATTAAAACTAACTAGCTGCCGCCATTGTTGGAAACTGAGCTGGGCCGCGCTATGAATTCTGGGACACAGCTTCTTCTTCTTCGGGGTTTAACAGCAGCTGGCATCCTTGTACATGTAGTGCTGCCATCTTCTGTTTCAGTCCGTTATTACACTCTTAAATCCTACTACTTATTCCTGTGTCTTTTGTGATCTTACAAAGCTTCAAACGACGCGTCGACTATTAAATCAGTCGTCGCCGATTTTTATAGTCGACTAATCATGACTAGTCAACTAATCATGGCAGCCCTAATATGAACAAACATTTAGTGTTGCTGAGAGAAAAAAGGAAAGTCTTTATAAACTGAGGCCCTCTTTGGGTCCAAGTGTCTTTAAGTCTGTATAAACAGATATTTAACCAAAGAATTTCTTTAAAGAGATTTTATTCCTCTTCCAATTTGAATTTTTCCATGTTTTGCAAAAGCCTTTAATATAAAACATGCTCATCCTTTTTTTTTTAAATGAGTGACACGAAGCCTCCTGTGAGGTTTTTAAGGTCTAGTCTGCACATTCCTGCAGTTAATGATCGACATAAACTCAGTCTCTGACATTTTCATGATTACTTACAGAGTTCCCACCCACACTTCAGTGCGAGCTTTAAAAAAATAAACCAGAATCAGTGTTTGTGCAGCTTCGCACAGGGTGAAGCTGCAGGTGGAGGCCTGAGAGCTGACCCAGAGTCACACCAACCACAAACAGGAGTTCTCACACACAAACACTTCAGATATATTAACAATAACCACAACAGTGACACCTCCCGTCATAATAATGAAGCTGCTTACCTGCAACTCTCATTCTAACTTCCTGCCCCTTGACGCAGGTACAAACAGAGCGAGCAGCCCTCAGACAAGCCTGCACCGAGCAGCCCTCAGAGAGAGAGCTACGTTTCACGGCTAAGATTAGACGACTTCCTCAGATGACAGCCAAACGATCCGAGTCCTATAAGAGGAAACAGGACTTTAAGGCCGTTTGGGTGGAACGACCCCTCCGCTGGGCCTCCAGGTGAAGCGCGTAGTCGGCCGGCGTGGGTAAACACCCTCCGCCCTTCAGCTGAAGCGCGGCTAATGAGCCGGGCAGCTGAACACAATGGAAAACCTTTCAGATGGTTGCACATCGACCAGCACGGCAGCGTTTCTCAAGGTGAAGACAGAAGGGCGAACAACAAAAAGCAGCGCCGTGGATCAGGGCTGATGTGGGACAGCAGAGGGTCAAAGGTCAAGCTAAGCAAGAACCCGTCACATTTCTGCCCACGGTCAACAGAAAACTGATTTAAAGTATTTGGAAGTAATCAGTGAAGAAAAAGAAATAATTCAGCTGAACTCATCTTAACCACACATTTCATTATAACGTCAGACCACACAGGATAAAAACACTCCACAGAAGCACCCACTCAGGACCAGACCTCAGCGAACTGAAATACTCTTAACCCTTTAAGACCGACCATAGAACCAAGTCCACCAGAGCTTATATTATATGTTTACATGCTGTGGAGCCATTTTTGGGAGCATTTCAAGTTGCTATACATCAATACAACCATTATAGCCCAGATTTTAATAATATGTCTGCATTAAGTGCATAGTAATTACATAAATTGCAAAAAAGTGCAATAAACTACAAAAAAATTGAAAATCGTTTTTGTTTTTTTAACATATATTTCTAGTTAGAGAAATTTAAGAGGCTTATCCCTCAAAACTGTAAATACAAAAAAGTTGCACAAAATAGTTTCCCACCACAGGAAATTTATTTTGAGTGTCTTCATAGTTTTATTTTTGAAATACACCAATTTTTATACACTGCAGGAAAAACAAAAATAAATATTATTGTGCAAATTTGCAAAAAAGCAGCATATGCATCAAAATAAACTATTTCCAGCAGTGCAATATGAGTCCTAAGCATCCCAGAAACCACACAGAAAGTCATAAAGTCAAAGATGGCTCCACGTGCATCGATCTAGAAAAATAAAACCCAGAGTTAATCTACTCAACAGCTTCAATGACAAACAACTACTTCTTTTAATCCCCACACTGGTACCCTTACACACCTTCAGTCTCAGCCCTGCAGCTCTGACAGCACGCTGGCACGTCCCACAGTTCCCATTGCCACACAGTGTTACCAGTTATTATAGTTTTAAGTGATCATATAAAACACTTCTCCCACTTACAGTAAAGGCATCAGAGTAATAAACAGCTGTGTAATCGTGACCTGTGCGCTCTAAGGCCGAGCGTCTGCGTGCGGTCAAACTAAATACGAAACCCATGTTTGTCAATAAAATCTTGATTTCTGCTTCATAAACTCCACATTATATTTTTAATCTCCGACATCCTTCAGCTTTAAGAGGAGCCAAATGTATTCAGAGACCGACTCTGAGCCTGTGAATCAAAGCTTCCCATTTAAACAGAGCCTCACTCACCGCGCTGACCAGGACAGATCCACGGGCTGATCTCAGGAGCTTCAAACTCCTCGAGCAGGAAACTTTTGAGCGCCGACGCAAACCGGAACAACCCGTTTGGTTCCTTCGCAGCTGTTAAATAATTTTCAAGCATGCAGGCACACCTCTGAGCAGCGGCAGGTGTGACTGCTCTCCACCTGGAGGTGCGTGTCTGTGTTTGACAGACACACAGCTTCATTATTTACTGTGACAGACACCTGACGAGCTACACAAACAGACGCACGAGCATTCAAACAGCATGCTGTGGCGTGCTCGAGTCAGTACACATTACCCTCTAGAAGGCTGAGCTCTTTAAGTATTCGAGTACAAACAGCCAAGAGAAAGGTGAACGAGCCCGAGAGCACTTCAGCAGAAGCAGTTACAGGTAGAAATGAGCTCTGCATTCAGTGCAACACTAAAACGTCCACTCAAAACTGTGCCTGGGTCCACCATCTTCCTCTTCTGTGCACAACAGTAATCTGATTACATTAACACAAAGCTGTTTAAGAGGTGGGGAAAGGAGATTCATAATCTGAACCAAAACAATGAGTTTCTAAATGTTTTCTAAATGAGTATGAAGTTTATCTTTAAATATTACTTGACTTTACCGAGTTCCCGTCTTAGTGAAGTGAAGCTAAACCAAACAAACAAAATGTTAAGAAAACATTTTGTTTAGATCAGTGGTTCTTTACCTGGGTTCGATCGAACCCTAGGGGTTCGGTGAATCGGTCTCAGGGGTTCGGCAGAGCCTCCGCCGTGACATGCACAGTTCATTTTGTGCACCTGTAAAAAACATATGTATGTCTTGAATTTGAAAAAAAATCATAGTTTATTTTTCACTAAAGAGGGGTTCAGTGAATGCGCATATAAAACTGTTGGGGTTCGGTACCTCCAACAAGGTTAAGAACCACTGGTTTAGATTGTCAGTCAAACAGGAAGCAGCGTCTCCTATTTAAGATCCCAGGAAATCTAATGAAGCATGTTTGTTACAGAAGGAAATCCCAACGTGGACGACTTTCATTTAAGGATAACGTTTTGTCCTTTATTCCTGGAGATGGCGTGGACGGGAAGGACGTGTTTTAGTCTTGTTTTTGTTTCCATTTATTTCAGGAATGACAGAAAAAGGTCAGTGAACAGTTTTAAAGTTCTTCATCACAGTTTTCAACCGTGCGGTTATTATTAATAATAATGGAACTTTAAATGTTATTTTACTGAACAATGAGTTTTATCATACACATCAACACATTTTAACCCTTTAAGACCTACCATAGAACCAACCAGAGCTTATATTATATGTTTACATGCTGTGGAGCCATTTTTGGGAGCATTTCAAGTTGATATACATCAATACAACCATTATAGCCTAAATTTTAATAATATGTCTGCATTAAGTGCATAGTAATTACATAAATTGCAAAAAAGTGCAATAAACTACAAAAAAATTGAAAATTGTTTTTGTTTTTTAACATATATTTCTAGTTAGAGAAA
This sequence comes from Neolamprologus brichardi, assembly GCF_056152115.1. Taxonomy (NCBI): domain Eukaryota; kingdom Metazoa; phylum Chordata; class Actinopteri; order Cichliformes; family Cichlidae; genus Neolamprologus; species Neolamprologus brichardi. The sequence continues at coordinate 37,092,431 of NC_142115.1, forward strand.
TTTAAGAGGCTTATCCCTCAAAACTGTAAATACAAAAAAGTTGCACAAAATAGTTTCCCACCACAGGAAATTTATTTTGAGTGTCTTCATAGTTTTATTTTTGAAATACACCAATTTTTATACACTGCAGGAAAAACGAAAATAAATATTATAATGCAGATTTGCAAAAAAGCAGCATATGCATCAAAATAAACTATTTCCAGCAGTGCAATATGAGTCCTAAGCATCCCAGAAACCACACAGAAAGTCATAAAGTCAAACATAACTTTTAAAAACACCAGTATAAGCTCATGAGGCCCTGATGGTAAAAAACTAAATTTCCGCGAAAATGATGTCACTTCCGGTTTCGGGCAGGTCATGGCGGACATGCGATAGTTCGCGCTGACGTCTATTCCAACGTAGGAAGTGTTACAAACAGCTGATCGGATCGGCAAAGCGTGTTTCTGGAATATTATGTTTTTTTTGCTGCAAGTGCTTTTTATGCAGTTTTTGCAAAACTATATGTGGAAGGAAACTGTGACCGAGGACAAGCTGATGGCATAAGATGTAAGTACAACTCCTCCGGTTTCATATGCAAAAACAATTATTGCGCTAGCTTACGTGGTTGCAGAGCTACCGGGATTTAAAAATAGTTACGCAAAACAGAGCGTGCTGCTCTGACCGGCTTTAAAGGGTTAAACATCAGTCACTCAAATGTGGCTTTAAAGCACAGACGTGAAAACAGTGATTCTTCCTAACGGTGACGTCAGGCTCGCGGTGATGCCCGCCGTTATTGTCAGAACATTCACGCGTGCCATGCATCACATCGACACACATAAAGACGTTCGAGCAGACAGGATGTGGTGCCACAGTTCACATTTTCCACTGCAGTAAAACAAAGACTCGAGGCTTTTTTGTGTGGACAGTAAACAGAACGAGAAGTTAGCAGAGGGCCGTTAAGGCTGCAGACCCGCTGCGCTGAATATTCAGCAGAGCTGTTTTTCCCCTAATAAAAGCAGAGGCTGCAGCTTTAATGGAGGGAAAAAGCCTGAAGAGGAACCGGGATGTTTTCATTCAGATAATCAGGAAAAGCTCAGCAGCTGCACGTGGAGCATCGAGTTCACCTACTTTTATTTTTTCATGTCCGTAAGAATTAAAACGTAGAGGAAAGTTACACTGAAGGAAACGGCGTGCTCCTGTGCTGCAGCGCTAACGTGTGCACGAGCGCAAATGTGACTAATTGCAGAACAAGCAGTAGCTGCTTGTCATCTCAGCTCTGCATCTGGGCCTCATTAGGAAATGCCTTTGAAGCTTTGAGGGGAAGCTGCTGTGCCGACCGTGGAGAAGAGCCGGGCCGGGCGAGGAGGCGTTTGGCAGCTGCAGAGCTGGTTCTGTTCAACTGTTCACTTCACTTTGATGGAGCCCAGTTTGACTCTGGAGAGCCTGTGATAAAGCCTCTCAATTATTCCACCAGGGAGGGAGGACCTGGAAGAACCAGAGGATTGTGTCCCCTACTTGGCATTTTTAAAAAGAAGTCACATGGGCAGAGGGAAGAGAAAAGCAACGACTTCCCATCTTCAGGGAAGCTCAGGAATCTTTTCCAGCAGCTGATTAAGATTAGAAGAAGTTCATGAAACACAGAATCATTAGAGGCTAAGAGTGCCAGGCTGTGGCATCAATGCTGAGGCTCACAGAATAAGTCAGGCTGGTACACGTGAGCTCAACATACGATCAATTACTAACGTACTGGCGCTCCCAGCTGACGAGCTCCCAAAGACGACACGATAAACACGACGACGTTTAACAGACGTAAAGTTCAGCAGCTTCTTTAAAAGACGTGGAAATGCTCACACACACACGCACACACAGACACACACACACACACACACACACACACACACACACACACACACACACACAGGTCCAGGCTTCATTCAGGCGTCTGATGCAAATACGAGCAGAGATAAGGTCTCCGTCAAACAAAGAGTGCAACACAGCAAAAGACAGTGAAAGCAGCCATGTTGCTTCATCAACCTATTTGCAGTGGAGCTGCTGCCTCGCTCCTTTAGGGGGCGCCACAGTGGCTCATCTCCCTCCATCTCATCATGCAGCATCCTGTCACACAAACCCTCTGTATGACCTTTAATCTTCTTTTCCTCCAGTAGATCCACTCTCTCCTCCGCACGTGTTAAACCAGCTCAGCCTCGCCTCTCTACGATTGGTCCTTTCCCACTAATGTGCCTCTAACTTAGTGTTGCTTCTGAGGAAACAGGCGTTCACAGAGCATCGCTTCATGCTGCTTTCTTTGTAAATACTGCAGCCTGTATTCTTGTCAGAGAACCTCAGTGATCACCTGTCACTGCTGTGTCTGAGGGCACCGGTCAGACAAGCCCAACACACTTTAACTTACCCTGAAAACACTGAGGTCAGCTGATGAGCCGACCTGCAGAGACTCCTGCTCCTGTAATCACACATGGAGTTATTTTTGGTGCAGACGCTTTCAACTCCCTGCTATTGTTCCTCCGAGCAGCCACGAGCCTCGTGCTCGCAGATAAACACAGTGCTGGAGAACGACGAGCATTTCCTCCACTGAGGCTGGAATTATAGAAGTCAAAGAAAATTATACAGACTGGCCCTGTCATTACGCTCCCAGCCATCGCTCATTCCTCACTCGCTTTATCTCGTTCATAAAAATCTGAGCAGCGTGCACGTGGAAGTCGGCCCGGTCACTTCAGAAGAATCTGAGCACAAACTGGAACCAGGATCCAGCACATCTGTGTCACACCTGCAGATCTAAATCCAGCATTTTTAAATCTGCACCATACCGCACGCGCTTCGAATTCCAGCATCAGCTGTTCGGATGCTTTGAAATTTGGGAAAGGTATCGGCAGGAGTGAAAATCTTCAGATGTGTGAGACGAGGCGGTCGCTGGTTCACTTCTTCCAGACGTTAACCTGCACTTATCAGACAGACAGCTGCATTTTAAACCCACACTGCTCGGTTTAAATTAGTGCCTCCAACCTTTCATTCATACTCGTTTTTGAAGTGTACTTGCATATCAAGAGTTCTGTGTACCTTTCACCACAAAAGGAGTGTAGCTGTGCTTATAACCGAAGCGTTTAAACAAAGCAGAACAGGCCATCCTAAAAATATGCAGATCTATTCTAGTAACAGTGTCAGTGCAGGCTGTTTGTACTCCATGCATCAATCCTTCATTTAGTCTGTTCAGTTATATTGTGTTTAAACTCAGCGCTCAAGTGGCCAAGCACCGTGTAAACATGCAGCCTTTAACCCTTTAAAGCCGGTCAGAGCAGCACGCTCCATTTTGCGTAACTATTTTTAAATCCCGGTAGCACAGCAACCACGTAAGCTAGCGCAATAATTTTTTTTGCATATGAAACCGGAGGAGTTGTACTTACATCTTATACCATCAGCTTGTCCTCGGTCACAGTTTCCTTCCACATATAGCTTTGCAAAAACTGCATAAAAAGCACTTGCAGCAACAAAAACATAATATTCCAGAAACACGCTTTGCCGATCCGATCAGCTGTTTGTAACACTTCCTACGTCCATCAGCACGAACTATCGCATGTCCGCCATGACCTGCCAGGAACCGGAAGTGACGTCATTTTGTGGAAATGTAGTTTTTTACCATCAAGGCCTCATGAGCCTATACTGGTGTTTTTAAAAGTTATCTTTGACTTTATGACTTTCTGTGTGGTTTCTGGGATGCTTAGGACTCATATTGCACTGCTGGAAATAGTTTATTTTGATGCATATGCTGCTTTTTTGCAAATTTGCATTATAATATTTATTTTCGTTTTTCCTGCAGTATATAAAAATTGGTGTATTTCAAAAATAAAACTATGAAGACACTCAAAATAAATTTCCTGTGGTGGGAAACTATTTTGTGCAACTTTTTTGTATTTACAGTTTTGAGGGATAAGCCTCTTAAATTTCTCTAACTAGAAATATATGTTAAAAAAACAAAAACGATTTTCAATTTTTTTGTAGTTTATTGCACTTTTTTGCAATTTATGTAATTACTATGCACTTAATGCAGACATGTTATTAATCTATTAAATCTGGGCTATAATGGTTGTATTGATGTATATCAACTTGAAATGCTCCCAAAAATGGCTCCACAGCATGTAAACATATAATATAAGCTCTGGCGGACTTGGTTCTGTGGTAGGTCTTAAAGGGTTAAACAGGCCACCCCCACCACACTGACGCTCAGCGTTCACGTTTGAGGTTTTAGTTCAAATGTTAATGAAAACCAACATCTGTGTGCACGCACGGCCGAAAACTGACATTTAGCTTGTAACACATGATGCTAACATGGTGCCACACAGTAAATATGTACTGTAGTTTAGCTAGCACCTAATAAGGGTAACATTGTGTGGCAGCTCCTAAATATCATGTTAAATGTCCTCTTCACAGCCATTAACAGAAAATGCAGCTTGTTGGGGTCTTGAGCTTTTTTCCTATCATTGCAACTTTGCACACAGATGCCTTTAGCCCCCCAGTGTGACTCCTCGTCATACCCTCCACCGTAGTAAAGCCAAGAGAGGACGACATGGTGCAGAAGTGTCTTTGATTGCTGTCCCTTTATTTTAGGAACCGACTTTATCTGCTTCAGCCATTTATCTCGACAGCTGCTCTGCAGAGGTTCAGAGTCCCTACAAAGGAATTCGGTGCAACACAAACAGCAGAGCCTGCAGGTCTGTCGGGGTCCCTCCTCCTCCTTACAGCTCTGAACAAATAAAGAAATTAGACCTCGAGGGCTACAAAATGAAGAACAAGCTCACAGCTGAGTGAATTTGGTGTTTATTACACTGGCATATGCTTTCTGTCTGCCAGGACCGAGAAACTTCAGCTCTGCTCGGATTTATTCCTCCTGATTGGCTCTTTGGCTGCAGCCAATCAGCTGCTTTAAACATGCCAAAGTTGCCAGGCTCTAAACTGTCTGTCTTTTATTGCTCGACGCCTTCAGTTTATTTGAGTTAATAATTCGTTTGCAGTGAGAAAAACATTTAGCTGCACCAGTAACTGTTTTTGGATGAAGTACTGAGTGAGTTAAAAAAGGAATCACCGAAACAGCCGTTTACACCTCTGTCTCGCTCGCCGCTCCTCCAGCACCGAACAACAAAGAGGGAAAAGAAGACTTTACTGCAGACGCTGTGGTTCGCCATTAATCAGCCTGTTCGCCTCACTGCCGTCCTGAGCACAGATTTAAGAGGTCAGCCAGTCTTTGCACTCACACTAAGCCTTCCTGCTGACAACACTGCCCCCTGCAGGAACAAGACTCAGCTCCAGGTTACTGCTGAGATTGTCTCAACCACGTTTATAAGAAGATGTGAAAAATAAAAACAAAACGCCACAGATCAACACATCCGTCTCTTTCTGAGCTCCAAGTTAAAACTGAGCTGCTTTTACAGAAGACGCCGTCTCCCCGGATCACGGTGTCCACTCTGGTTTTCTGTTTTGGAAGGGGCCCTTTCTCTTTAACCCCCCCACAGGTCCTCTGTCTGGCCTGCTCTTGATCAAGGACAGGCTGGAGCCGCTTATTTGTTCAGCTCTTGAGTGGAGTCACTAAGGCGGAGTGGAGCTATGGGCCGGTGAACACCGCCCGTCACTCGCAGCCGGTGGGGGCACCAACTTACTTTAAATGACATGCTTTGCACAGAAGTTGTTCTCCATCTAATGGAGTTCACATCTATGACCAGAGCAACAAACATGACTGAACATTTTAACTTTTCTAGACGTTTCCTGCAGAGCAGTGAGTTGGAGCAGTTTACTTTAAAACTCATCGTTCAGTTCAAACTGGTTTTATTGGGCCATCGTGATTCAGCACACAGATCACTGGGTTTGTTCTCGTGTTACCCAACAGTGAAACCACATGAATGAGCCTTAATTACAAGGCGTGTTATGCACTCACCTTTACTTTGAAACTCGTCGATCACCTTTAATTCAATAAAACAAAGAGTCATCCAACCACAACGTAAACTCCAAACATGTGAGCGGTGTAACGGATCAGAACAAAGACAAACGTCAGCCTTCAGGCTTCTCCACAAACACTAACGTTTGGGTGCGAGCCGCGTGGAGCGAGGACACCTTTACAGCTCACACGTCTAATCTGCATTTCTGAGTTTGCTCTGAACACGCCACAGCGCTCAGATGCAACCTCCAGAGAGAGGCGGCCCCTCCCACAGCTTTCACTCGTGTTGTCAGCTCGCTCAAAGACGCATTGTGGGAGAAATTCCGACTTAAGTGCTCCCGTGTTTGCTTTTGTGCCAAGCGAGCCCACTCTGACGACCTTTTGGAGACGGACCAATGAGATGTAGCGCTGCCTCCTGCGCTGCCCTTCTCCTCTGACAGCTGCCGGACAATGAACGACAAGCTAATTAAAGTGATCACAACATGTGGTGGAGCGAAGAAGCCAGGAGACGCCAAAACGAGAGAGTAAAATAAAAACACGAGCTTCTTTTAAATAAAGAAACAAACCCTCCAGGTATTTTTCTGCAGTTTGTGTTACTTGAACAGAAACGATCTCAGGAATATTTTTGGAGGCTGTAATTATTAATAAACTACTTTTCCCTCCTTTTCAGTGAGCTCCAAACACTTGAGCCGGTGGGCTAATGATGGTGTTAATGAGCACTGAGCTGGGTCACAGCCAGGGGTGGGCGGAGGAGAGCTGCAGCTGTGGTGTAATGCACAGAGATGCAGGTCAGCTTCCTCCCTGACCCACAGTAATAAGAGATATCACTCTGTCACACAAGCATGTAAGCTAATGAGCTGCAGCTACTGCTGAAAGCTGATTGTGCATGTTGCTGAGTTCACACCTCCTGTTTTTGGATGTTTGCCCCGTTAAAGCCCAGAACTACATGCTGTAGAGCATTTTTAGGAGCATTTCAAGTTGATATAAATAATTATATCCCAAATTGTAATATTATGGACTTAATGCATACATATTAACTACATAAACTGCAATAAAGTGCACTAAACTACAAAACAAAATTAAAAATAGTTTGTTTTTGTTACATATTTCTACTTACTCTCCCTCAAAACTGTAAATGCGAAACAGTTTCCAACCACGGAGCGTGGCCGCGCCGATGGGCTTAAAACAGGAACTGGACCATCTGCATTAAATACAAGTTGAGTTTTTTCCCAGAACTGGAAAAGAACTGAAAGCGAGCACAGACGAGAAGCGCTCGCAGGACCTTTAGGTTCGATGATGTGGACGGTTATTTTTATTGACACAGTCTAAACTCGTTGGTTTTTCCCCCAAAATTAAACTGATAAAAATATTATTTTCTCAGAACCGAGTAAAACCAACAGGTGATGTGTGAGCATCACTTACTGACACTTATAATAAAATATATTAACATGCTTTATTCAGTATAATCTTAAAATAAACTGAGTCCATAAACTCAGTTTTTTGTGCAATTCAAGGTGTTGCCCCCTGGTGGCCATAAGAGGAACGCAGTTTAAGACATGTTCCTGGTTAAAATGGGGACAAGGACCCGCCCCTGGGGGCTGGAAAGGCTCAGAGGACTGATCCACTGGACTTTCCCACCTTCAGTTGTCTTATGGAGTCTGTTTGTTTGTGCAGGGTTCAGGGGGGCTAATACACTCTTTCACAGTGTAAAGTTCACAGTACAAAAATACACAAGCTTCATATTTCCACAGATACGAGACCTACATGCTCCAGACAACTGCTGCGTTATCAGACAAAAGTGTAGGTTTAAGGATAATGCAGCATGGAAGAGAAAATAAACTCTTATCGGCACACTTGCTGATGGGCATGCACTGGTGTGTTTACAGGTGCAGCTTCTTATTGGTGGAAACCTTAAAGAAATCTGCACAGCTAACACACATTTGTGGAAACTGTTTCTAAAGCGACACTAAGAATGCAGCTGCTTGTTCTTCAGAAAACACATGAAAGAAAGTGCGCAGGCTGTGGAGATAAAAGCAAGAGCGGGTTCAGGGTCACAAGCAACACACCCACACCCACAGCCTGGTATCTTTCACTCCCCATCAGTCTGTTTTCACATTCCTTTTCTAAGCCGACCTACATCTCTGAATAAAACTTTGTCTCAAATAAAATGGACCTATTCAACTTTTCCTTTGTACATTTAGGTCATTTTGTGTTCAGGCACAGAAGCCCACCAACCTGCATTTCAATCCTGTTTACGAGGAGCAGCCAATCAGAAGAAACCCTGATGCGTAACAGAAATAAGGTTTATTTGGATTATTTTGAACTCTGAATCATGCAAAGCTACTCTGAGTTTAGCAATTCCAGTTTGTAACTAGAAATTAGCATGACACACGTTAAATAATTACAGTACTTGAACAGCTGTAGTACCATCCCACGCATTGCTTAGAAGCACTACAGCAGCCCTGCTGCGCTTCACTGTATCGTCAAACCATCATAAAGCTGTTACAACCGACTCCGGCCGTGTGTTTATGAGGGTTGCTTTCAGAATCAATCAGGACTCCCTGAAGAGGCCGTTTTTATCTCTGGGGGCTGCAGTCCCAGCTGTGCCACGGCCCAGGTCCCGGGAACAAAAGACACCTGCCAGATTCAGGCTTTCATGCACACGGGGAGCATGAAACCGCCTCCACAAGATAAAGCGTTTTCCACTGAACACTCGGGTCCTGAAAGCAGCTGGCCGTTCAGTTTGATAGAAATCTCCTCATGACCGAGACGTGAACAGAAAGCTGCGAATCACTGTGCAAACAACAAGCACGCAGGTTTTAACAAGCAGCCAAAGTTACAGCTGTAAACTCCTGAAAACTAGTGTCGGTTTTCATTTTCCTCTCACAACAAAACATGTTCAACGGCCTTACTGTCAGGAAGTATGAAACGGCCTCACAAACACCAGTTATGAAGTAGCATCAAACCTGCTGCTGCTCGTATGTGGACTGTTGATAATCATCTATTGTAACTATGACTCCAGGAATCAGCCTTTGGGCAGAAGGTTAGCTGCCCATACATCATGGGCTCGGACAGAATACAGGGAATTTGTTAACGGTACATGGACTGGTTCTTGTATAGCGCTTTTCTACTCTGAGCACTCAAAGTTTTACACAACATCCTCCCATTTGCAGAGGTCACACACCGATGGATGCATCGGAGAGCTACATGGGGTTAGTATCCTTGAGCAGGATAGGGAACGAATCAGCAACCTTCTGGTTAGTAGGCAACCTGCTCCACCTCAGCAACTTAAAGATCATTTAATGGCCTAAAAACTGCCTTCACACTTTTTCTGATATTTCGACAGATTATCGGTCCAGTCTGGAGAAGCTGGAACAGATACTGGAGACAAAGTGCTGATTTATGGGCTTCTGTCACGTTATTAATGACACTGAGCGCCGGCAGCAAGGTGGGGCGCCGGCAGCAAGGTGGGGCGCCGGCAGCAAGGTGGGGCGCCGGCAGCAAGGTGGGGCGCCGGCAGCAAGGTGGGGCGCCGGCAGCAAGGTGGGGCGCCGGCAGCAAGGTGGGGCGCCGGCAGCAAGGTGGGGCGCCGGCAGCAAGGTGGGGCGCCGGCAGCAAGGTGGGGCGCCGGCAGCAAGGTGGGGCGCCGGCAGCAAGGTGGGGCGCCGGCAGCAAGGTGGGGCGCCGGCAGCAAGGTGGGGCGCCGGCAAAATGTGTGAGGTGGACTGAGGAGGACGAGCTTGACTGCAGAGCGTTAACATCAGCGTTGCGAAGGAAATCAACGAGCAGAGCCAGAAAAAGAGGTGCAACCTCCAACCCTGACAGCACGGCTCGTTACAGCAAACCTCAGCAGCTTCAGGAAGTCGTTAAACACCAAACGGGCGTCTGGTTCACGGACTGCAAATAACAGTACGCAGTCGAGTTGCACTGAACCTAGAAGACCAGTACAAATAAATCAAATGAATTCATATCACATCTCACCATCATCATCATCATCATCATCGTATTAATAAATCTCAGGTTCTTAACTCTCAGTCTGTTAACCACTCTACAGCTCATACCTGGTCAGAGAGCAGTGAGTCAGTTAATGTGAGTTATTACAGATCCTGTATTCAGCTTATAAATAAAAGCCTCCATTTAAATGTAATGTAGAATATATTAATGTCCATCTGCTGAGCGTGTCCGCCCCAGCTGGTCCCGACGCTGGCTGCCTTTGTGCGCTCTTAGCTGGCCTCATTGTTTGTCATGGAGAGGTTAATGTGGTGACATCAGTGCTAGGCCTGATTAACTGGCTTTAGCGTCATTTGTCATCGGGGATATCGAGCATGCTATCTCGGGGGCTGGCCGTTATCCCTACTCGGCTACTGGGACGACAAAGCAGCCTAAATACAGCGATTAAGAGTTTATTCTGGCTCCCAACTGAGGGGTCATCTGGAGAAAAGACTCCTCGTTTATATGATCACAGCAACGAGAACGTTTAGTAACAAGGAAGGTGATCGAGGCTCCCAAATCCTGCATTTAGTCCTCATTAAATCAGCGTTCCCTCTAAAGCTTTTCACTGACACGAAGCACTTGTGTTTGCCAAGAAGAAAGAGGAACTCAAGGATGGACTTGAGAAAAGAAAGAAGACGAGAGAGGAAAGGAGGGAGGGGGCAGGCAGGGAGAGAGGATTAATCCCATTAGCTAAATGATTTGTTCCACTGAGGGAGGGGGAGGAAAGTACGGGGAGAGAAGGGGGGTGTTTTGGGGGGAATGACAGTAATGACCAGGCAATAACCTCTCCCGTTTTCCCCGTTAGCATCAACAGCGCTTGAAGCTGTCCACACGTCACTTGACGCCCTAATCTGAAAGTCTAATTTGTTCCCAAGAGGGAACAGAAAAGGAACCACCAAATAAAAGTGGAGGACACGCCAAATTCAAACAAAACCATGACCCACAAAAGATAAAACCTCCCAAACAAGCCTTAAAAAGTGTCATTATCTGCTTCAAAAACAAGTTTACACAATTTAAATTTAACATATATACGATTAACAAGACTAAAGCAGAGCGTTAACAGCGCTGCGAAAGAAATCACAGCGCTGCTCTTTTTCTGCAGAGCCAGAAAAAGGAATCAGTGAGAGGTGCAACCTCCAACCCTGACAGCACGGCTTGTTACAGCAAACCTCAGCAGCTTCAGGAAGTCGTTAAACAACAAACGGGTGCCTGGCTCAGCGAGACGCCGCTCCAGGTGAAGACAGACGAGACGTGGACGGCGTCGACATCTGCAGAGGACATCATCAGCGATGTTTAACAAACAGAAAACGGTCAGAGTGGGAAAACTTTCACATTTATTTTGCAGCTAGTAAATCAGGCGACACTCGTCAGTCCGCTCATGCACATCTCTAAACATTCATAACATGAATTCGGGGCTAAGACTAAGCTCTGGACATTTAATGCAGATTCATCTGCACGGCACGGTCGGGCTCACGTCGGATTCCCAGCCATCGCTGGGTGGAGGAAGTGGGAATAACTGTGGGACTAACTAATGACTTCCGTGTTATCCTTTTCATTATCTTGGCCTCGCAGGGTCACAGGCTATGAAAACAGTAGCATGCCTTCATAGGTATAATGCAACACATTGTATTGTGTTGGCAGTGGAGGGCTGAGGGGGCGAGGAGGGGCGGCCTTCCCAGCGGGAGTCATCCCGGTCAACAATAGCAGCAGCATTCCTCTGGAAACACTGTGGCATTATGGAGGGCGTCTGTTCGCTGGGAGCATCGCCACTTCCACCAAAACAAAGGGATCAACTCATTCTGGGAATTTTGTGTGTCACCTTTAGGAATGAGAGTAACTTTTGCTGCTTTTCCTACTTGTGAACAGTCATATTTGCTAAACTGACGGCGTGTTTTGACAGCAGTGAGTCAAATTCCCACATTCGTCAATCCGTCTTTTCCAAGAATCACTGCCTGAATATTTCATCTCAGCTTCAAGCATCTGTTTTGTTTCTGGCCTGCTGAACTTTGCTGAACATTTAAACTGCAAACAAACTCAGGTGTAGATCTGTGTTTGTCTTATCAGAGACAGAAATGTTGCTGTAAATACACGATACTGTATGTAGGGTTTACATCACTGCTGAATCCTCGCTGCAGTGCATTTATTGCATTTACACCTGTGCACTCTGCAGACTGATGAGACAATCTGAGCTCTTCCTGTTTCAGTAAAAGTTAAACACAGGAAGGAGAGAAGACTTCAGACCTGACAGCCTGTAAGTGCATCACAGATCAGCCTCACACTTAGAGATGCAAACATGCAGCATCCATCTTTAAAGTCTGAACTAACGTCTGGTCCTGAACTAAAATGCAAATCAGGTCTGGTTGCTGTTGAAGTAGCCAAAGTAACAGGAAGCTGTTTCCTCAGGAGATTATTGTCCTGCTGTGATCAATCTCCTCATAACTCCAGCTGAGTGTCCAACCTTATTCTGACTTCTAACAGAACAGAGTTCATTATGAATTATAACATAAGCTTCTCTAAAACAGAGCCCAGGAGGTACAGCTCATGAGCAAATATTGACTCGAACGTTGGCCTGTGCTCTTCTATTATTTCAGCTTCACTGCAGGGCAAGAACAATGTGGGAGCAGTCTGGTGGCAGATGTCACTGAATATGCAAAAGACAGGAAGGACGAGCAGATGCATCAACCAGTGAAAGCAGATAAAACTGATACTGGTGGAAATCTGTGGCCAAAGCCTGACAGGAAACAAAACTCGGCCCGTTTCTGTTTAAAATGAGCTCAGTGGAAAAGTGATCGCCACGCTGCAACTCTGAAGTGGCTCTATCAAATAAATGCATTAAGCAGAGTTGTCATTACCAGACCATTAAGCTGAGACGCCACAAACACACTCTGCGACTTCAAGAATCAAACTCGAAGCAAACAGACCTGCAAAAATAAAACTGGACAAACAAATAAATTTGGAGGATTAACATTAACTACTTGGCGTTAGCTAAAGTCTACTCCATTCATCTATCCGATTCCTGTGGCAGCATGAAGCATCCCATGACGTTCCCAAGCCAGATGACCTCTACACAACCCCGAGAACTCCAGTGGGTTCTGGGTGTCATCTCTGTTGAGTATTCCCACAAAAACCTCCAAGAGAAGCATCCAAGATCCACCTCAGCTGACTGCTTTGGACATATTAGAGCAGCAGCTGCTTCGGTCATCTGCGCTCTTCACCCGAGCTCCAACGCTGGACCGAACCACCCAACACAAGATTTCAACTACTTGGATTCTTGACGTTACTTTTTCAGTCATTTGCAGATTTCATGTCCAGAGGTGGTAAATTTGCAATTTCCCCTCATAAACTGCCACTGCATCATCCTGGAGGAATGTGTTGGCATGGACAGAGGCTCCTGGCAGGGTCTCCCAGGACACAAATCCTAAAGGAGGGACCAGACTAAAAGCATGTATTTACAAACTACAATGTGGGACATGATATGGAAACTGGATAATAGGGTGGCCCTGAGAGGCCAAACGGACTGCAACTTCAGAAAACACTTGCAAAAAGAAAAACGCTGCAAAAAGAAAAACGCTGCAAAAAGAAAAACGCTGCAAAAAGAAAAACGCTGCAAAAGCACACACAACACAACGGAACTGTTTCTGGGGAGACGAGAAGACGGAAGCAAGTGTTTTTCTTTTTGCAGCGTTTTTCTTTTTGCAGCGTTTTTCTTTTTGCAGCGTTTTTTTTTTTGCAAGTGTTTTCTGAAGTTGCAGTCCGTTTGGCCTCTCAGGGCCACCGTAGGATAACTTGTATGGAAGTAAAAACCAGGGCCTGTAGAGCCAGTGCAGGGAGGGGAGCCTGCAGGCATGTGTCTGGTGCTCAGGCTTGAATTCACTGGGCTTGGCCATGCATAGCCAGAACAACGAGGATCCTCTACCCCGAGGCCTGACCGCTCCCAGGAACAGCCATTATGGTCAGGAGTATTGTGGGTCGGGCAGCAGGCCTGTGTGAGACCCTCAGCACTGCACTGGGGTCTGGATGTGTTTAAAGAACAAAACCAGGGTAATCGTACAGAACATGGTCAGATCTGCCCAATCTTCACGTGCTAACCACCGAGCTCCTGCTGCTAACGCGCTCCAGCTAACAGTTTAAAAGTGCAGTAAAGACACAAACTGTTCATAACAATTAAAAAGTACAATAAAAACAAACAAAGTCATTTCAGAGCAGCAACAGAAAACTGTTCTCCACTTCCTCCATCAGCCAGCGCGCTGAAACAACAACATGCTCTCTGCTTTGAATAAGCAAAGCAGCTCCACTTGACTGTGGGTCACTGACACGTGACATCTTACGAGCCCCCCCATACGGGACTAATGGTTACTGTGACTACCAAAGTACAATATTTACAGTATGATAAGACAGATGTTCACGACTGCAGCTTTTGAATACGAGCTTACAGTTACCTCTCCCAACAAAGACGATGTTAATCGAGCGAGACCATTTTAAACAATGACAAGATCAGAGATTTATGCACAACATCACCCAATTACTGCTTTGCTAAAACCTTAAATCAACAAAGCCGCGTCCTGATGGGTAATTTTCCTTTCCCACAGCGTTACCGTCTGAGCCGTGAGATTAGAACAAATAAAACTAATTACACAACGCGCAGCAGCCAACGTCAGTGAGAATGACTTCTGTTTACTCAGACAACAAGCCCATCAATGGATTTCAAACATGTCCTTAATGAAGAACATTCACATCTGTTAGTTTGTTCCATCTAAACGATCTGTGGCACCACACACGAGCCTGAGGATGCAGGTGTGCAGCAGCAGGTGTGCAGCAGTCTGTAGATTGATGAGTAAAGCTTGTGCATGTCTGTTCCTGCCTAACAGATGATTAATTTCCTCATATGGTTTATAAAACCAAAGAATTAAAAGGAGCTGAAATTTTACATCATTCCTAATAAGAACTGAATCTTTGGAGTTTCCGTCAGTCGACTCTGAGATGATCACGTCGGAGGTTTCTGATGGACCTGCATCCACTCCCATCTTCACACGTCATCCTTCTCAGCTGCTGTGGATCAGAAGTATGCAGGACCTTTAATGCTCTCCACTCACAGGGGAACGAGGACTGGTATCGCCATGGTGATGTGCCCGTCACTTTGTGGAGGCTGAAACCTGAGAGGATGCCGGGCCATTAGCGAGCCTACGTCACCCCACCGCAGCGATGAGGACACACACAGCCAGACGCTGTAAACCGGTCGCTATAGTAACACCATTTCAAAGTTGATCACTATCAAATTTATCATCGACACTCGTCCCCACTTCAAAGCTTAGGCGTGGAAGCGCAGCCTCGTATGAAAACATGCCCATGTGTGCCGACAGGAACATTAACCAGCCCAGATAAGATCAACGGTGCCAGCAGGGAGTCGAGCTCCACTGTAAACAAAGCCCAGCTGACCGCAACAGGAAATGGTTTACTGCTGAAGTTTACAGTGAAACGCCCGACTTCCTTCAGGACTGTGTTTATACACCAAATCAGAGGCATGTAACCACAGACGGCTTTTATGAAAGCCGTCTGGCTGGAGAGGTGTTTCTATATTCACGGAGCTTCGTCACCTGCCTGTGGAAACTTCCTGAAACTGATGCAACGACCACAGCTTGAAAGAGTTCACTGTACCGGACCGAAGGTGCTCCTCGCACTTACGCGCTTCGCTGACGATTTGCAGGTTTGCACAAATGGCTGCCATCTGTGTTACAAACTGCTACAATTTGTGACGCTGCAAAAAAAATTCCCAAATGTCCGGCTGATTACTTCCACAAGGATGTAAAGCATACAAAGTTTCCTGCAGCTTGCAATTACAGTAGATCTGATAAAGTGACCTGATACAGGCCAAGAGGACAGCTGCTGTGCAGGGTCTGTGGGGGGAATCGTAACCCACATCTTTGCCTGCTCTTAAACTACATGAAGCTCCACAGACTGTCGGCCGTGTTCTACACGTCACATTTAAATGAGACAAATGAAAGCTACAGGTACAGTTGCAGCAGGTACAGGCTGCGTCTTTCACTTTCTCACCTGAACCCCTTTTAATGCTTTTCTGCATTTGATCCTCAAGTACTCGTTGCCAAGTTTAGGCAAGACGGAGACGTGGCAGAGAGGCAACCAGCTCTCTGCTCATGAAGGATTTTTCCAGAGAAACCAGGAGGATTAAACGTTGAGGATTTTGGCCTACAGATAAACAGATGCACTAGTTAATGACCATCAGCTCAGTGCTGGTGTACAGTTTTTAATTATTAACCCTTTAAGACCTACCATAGAACCAAGTCTGCCAGAACTTATATTATATTTTTACATGTTGTGGAGCCATTTCTGGGAGCATTTCAAGTTGCTATACATCAATACAACCATTACAGCCCAGATTTTAATAATATGTCTGCATTAAGTGCATAGTAATTACATAAATTGCAAAAAACGTGCAATAAACTACAAAAAAATTGCAAATTGTTTTTGTTTTTTTAACATATATTTCTAGTTAGAGAAATTTCAGAGGCTTATCCCTCAAAACTGTAAATACAAAAAAGTTGCACAAAATCGTTTCCCACCACAGGAAGTTTATTTTGAGTGTCTTCATAGTTTTATTTTTGAAATACACCAATTTTTATACACTGCAGGAAAAACGAAAATAAATATTATAATGCAAATTTGCAAAAAAGCAGCATATGCATCAAAATAAACTATTTCCAGCAGTGCAATATGAGTCCTAAGCATCCCAGAAACCACACAGAAAGTCATAAAGTCAAACATAACTTATAAAAACACCAGTATAGGCTCATGAGGCCCTGATGGTAAAAAACTACATTTCCGCGAAAATGACGTCACTTCCGGTTTTGGGCAGGTCATGGCAGACATGTGAAAGTTCGTGCTGACGTCTATTCCAACGTAGGAAGTGTTACAAACAGCTGATCAGATTGGCAAAGCGTGTTTCTGGAATATTATGTTTTTGTTGCTTCAAGTGCTTTTTATGCAGTTTTTGCAAAGCTATATGTGGAAGGAAACTGTGACTGAGGACAAGCTGATGGCATAAGATGCAAGTACAACTCCTCCAGTTTCATATGCAAAAACAATTATTGCGCTAGCTCACGTGGTTGCAGAGCTACCGGGATTTAAAAATAGTTAGCAAAACAGAGCGTGCTGCTCTGACCGGCTTTAAAGGGTTAAACTAAACATAATGGGGTAGTAGGGAAACCTTGCCACTGCATGCTACAGCCATACAGCACATGTAGCCGACTACACCTCACAGCTGAGCAGATGGTGGTGCAAAGTCACACAGTGCCTTCAGGTGAGCATGTGTGAAGTCAATTACCCTTCATTTACTGACGTAATCAGATTTATTACTTCTGTATTGACCCTAAAAACAACTCGAGCACTGTTCAGGCTTTGATGTGGACTCAGATGTTATCTTATCACACAATTTCAGTGACTGTGGTCATCCTGAATCAACACGCGGTAGGAAATAAACTCCTCGTGGCTCTTCTTTAACCGCCTCCATCCATTCATCTCATCGCTTGTCTACAACCACTTGTGGTGAGGCCACAATGCAACTGTGTTGTGCATCTCTCAGTTCAAAAACATGCTAAAAACCACAAGGTCACATGACTGAACACAGCATCACTCTGCAAGTGATCAGGAGGAGGTTGGTTTTGAAAGCAGCCTGCGTCTCATTAAAGATGCCAAAACTTTTCAGACAGCTGCAGAGCCGCGAGAGTCGGAATGTGCAGAGTGGCAGCTGCAGACACAACAGACAAACCACCGCCCCCCTCGCCCAGCAAACCGGCTGCACCCTTGAACCGGTTCACACTAACAAGCTGATAAAGTGAACGACTTGTACTTTGCAGCATTTAACATTACGTGCTCTCTGCAATCAGACTGCAGCGTTTAACGCAGGTTTATCTCCCGAGCAGCTGCAGTAACACCGTCACACAGCGGCGGCCTCTCCACACTCAGACTTCACCGCGTTCCTCCCTGATAATCGCTCGAAAGAACAAACAGTTTGTTTACACGCACGTCAGCATCCAAGTTCTGGTCAGATAATAGTAAATCTCATGTGACATGAGAAATGTGTAAGAACACGATCCAGTCTCTGATCATCTGAGCAGTTTGTGCACCAACATCAGTGTAGATCTGAACTCAAACCCAGGTAACAAGCTCACCTGGCTTTCCAAACCAGGGATCAGATGCTTACATGAACAACACACCCAACACCCAAACTGTACTACGACTAAGGCTGCCACGATTACGTCGACTATTAAAATCGTCGACGACTGATTTAATAGTCGACGCGTCGTTTGAAGCTTTGTAAGATCACAAAAGACGCAGGAATAAGTAGTAGGATTTAAGAGTGTAATAACGGACTGAAACAGAAGATGGCAGCACTGCATGTACAAGGATGCCAGCTGCCATTAAACACCAAAGAAGAAGAAGCTGTGTCCCAGAATTCATAGCGCAGCCCAGCTCAGTTTCCAACAATGGCGGCAGCTAGTTAGTTTTAATATTACTCTTATTATTCTTTCTGGGTCACAAAATAAACGTTTAACATATTTTCAGGCGAGAATGTAGCTGTGTAAACCTCAAATATCTGCTCAGTTTATCAAGACACCACATATTTTCAAAAGCGCTCCGACGTTTTCGGAGACGTCTGTTACCCACTAGCTCGATAGCTAGCCGGGGGCTAGGCTAACTAGAGCCGTGAGAACACCGGACTCCCGGCTAATCGTTTTCAAACCCACCGCCGTCTTTCGCTACTCAGGTTAAACATGATATATAAGTCACTTAGATAACTTAAAATGTTATTGTTTGGCTTTTTTTTAGTATTTTATTTGTTCCTGAGTAAATCGGTTTGGCTGAGATTAAAGTTATAGTTTTTACACAGCTGAATAAACGTCAAGCAGACAGCTGATTATCAGAAGTGTGAGATGCTCGAGAATATACTCCGGTGTCCTGTTATATTTTAGATAGCAAGGAGTTTATTAAACTTCACCGAAACAATCTGCAAATTTCATTAAAATTTAATAAACTATCATCTTGTCTTTATTTTTAGTTAGTTAGTTTTCAGTTAGTTAGTTATGATAGTTATAGATGCTGCTGGTGCAATAAGCTGTACGTTTTACGTCCAATGGATGATGATCTGACTAGTCGACTATCAAAATAATCGTTTGTGGCAGCCCTAACTACGACCATGACTCAAGCTTCCTGTTCCCCCACATCTCCTTATGATAAAATAACATTCACTGGTCCCAACCACCATGCAAACTTTTAAACCTGCACCAGCAAGTTTTAGAAACTAAACGCAACTTAAAAAACCAAAACAATAATACAACAACAGCTGTATTGGTAACTGCTGCACCTTTTTTTACTCACTCACCTCCCTCAGTTAGAAACCTCAGAGTTTTCCTGTAAAAGCATTTCACAGAGCTGCAGCCGGCACAGAGCAGCCAGCGCTACCAGAGAGAAACGAGGGATTACAGCAGAGACGTCACCCGGCGCCGTCTCACACGGCAGAGCCAATCGCAGCCCGGCCACGCAAACGCTGAACACACACACAGAGTAACCTGACAATAGCAGCCAGTGAGGGAGGCTGTAATATGAGCGGCACGGTGACCACTGGGCCGAGGCTCTCGGCCATAAACGGCGGCATCCCTGACAGGGAACAAACTCAACGGCCCTTCCTGAGCTGCAGAGGATGATGGGAGATTCAGACTGAGAGCTGCACAAGGCAAAACTCTCATATAAGAGCACTAAGGTGTATTTTTAAAGTGCTTTACTGTAGAATACTCTTCTCACAAAAACGGGCATCATCCATTTACCTCAAAAAACAAACAATGAACCAAGAATTAAGACATTTGTATTAAATTCATGCTAAGGTTTGTATGTAAACGAGGCTTGAATGTGTCCCACGCACAGCTGGCTGCATCTCCAATCAGCAGGTCAGGTTCTGGCTAACGTGAAGCCTCGTCAGACCCCCGTACTGTGGAATGCTTCAACTTGACAAGCAGAGTCTGTGCATGCCTGCATAGCTGAGGGATTATCACAGTATCAACTGAGCGCTGAATCTCCTTTGCACCTGCCTGTCCTGCTTAATGCACACGAAACGTGTGGGATTTCTCGCTCCTCTCTGAGGCTGCTCACCTTTCATTCATCAGCAGCTCTGAGAGGATAATGACAGGCTGTGGGAGAGACGTTTTTAAGAAGCGACACTTCCCCCTGACGTGCAGAGCAAAGGATGTTTGGTTCAGAGGAGTCGGATGTGCCGCTGCTCCCCGTCTGCAGCTCCAGAGTTTGTGGTTGAAACAAGAAGACGGGTTAATAGCTCGTCTCGTGTGTTGGACGCCATCGTTTCTGATCTATATGCACCACAAAAGGGAGTCAAGCGCCTGATGCACCATACAATAGTTCTTACTTTCAGTTTTAATAAAGTTTCCTCAAAGAATTATGTAGAAAACGGCTTCTGTGAATACGAGGAGAGAAGTTAGCAACAGTCCTTCACCAGCACATGAACCAGTTCTCCACCTGCTGCAGGTGCTACACCTGTAAGCCACCACGGTGCAGGTCAGGGAGCAGTTTGCTAAGGTTAGGAACAGCTGAACTTTCAGAGCTTTTCTGGGAATTATCTGCTCGGAAAACTGACGGCATGGCTTCATGGACAGATGATGGTATTTAAGACAAAAGGCTTAAATAAGTCACCATATGTGAACGACTATATTAATTAGTGATGTTAATGATTCTGTTGGTTTCATCGTTCAGATTTAGATTTTATGACCATTTACTAGGGGTGGGGGAAAAAAAATCGATACTATGTAGCATTGTGATACTTTGTTTGCTAATAATGTATCGATACAGGGACAGCAGAAATCGATATTCTGTTACAAAAAGGTTTTTGTGCTCTGACTTCAGAGCATGTTGATCCTTTTTCTGAGCAAGAATCCTGACATTCCTTCACTGTCCAAATGTGTTCAACTTTTTATGGCAGCAATAAACATGACAGTTTACTTATTTTAATTTAAGACATGTTTTATTTTAATTAAGTTTAAAACTTTTTTATTTAATGTAAAATTATATTTTGTTTTAATTTACTTTCAAATTCTTCAGTTGCTGAAGGGGCTGCATAGTTTTCATAAACTGCATAGTTCAGAATAGCTATAATTGTACCAGATGGTTGATTCAGTTAAGTTGGACTAGACTGTAATACAAACCGTTCAGTTTGTCAACAATCAAACTGAAATGAGAGAAAGACTGAGTGTGAGACTTTGATATTAGAGAAAATGAATATTGATAAAGTTTACCTTTATGTACAGAATCTGAATATCGCAAAATATTTTTAAAAATTGCAATAATATCGTATCGTGAGTTGTGTGGCGATTCCCACCTCTACCATTTACCTAGATTTTTATTAGCAAGTATTTGTTCTGCTCCAATAAATATAAATCATATCAATAATATTCAAAATTTCACCTTGATAAGAGAAAAACTGCACAAATTAATAAATGCCACCAAATTAATTATACTTATTTTAATATAAAATAAAGGTTTTTAGTCATTTTTCTTAAAACACACACAAACCTCCAGTTACTTTATAATCCAAAGAGTTCCTTATACATTTATTCAAATGTTTTAACACCGACAGGTCCAAATGAAATCAAAGTCACATTTATTTCTATCCAAGAAGGTTAACAGACTCTTACACGACACGAGCACTGTGATCTGAAACATCCACAAACAGGTGCCTGGAGTAATAAACATTTATACATGCCCTGAAATATTTGTTGTGTGACTCGAGAACAAAAACTTGTTTACTAAAAATGAGCAAGCTGAAAGCTGATTTCCCAGAATGCCACACTGGATCAGTGTGCGAGGCGTCAGCTCTACACCTGAAGAATAACTTCCTTCCCCTGTAAGGGTTGGTGTGTAATGGCGTTCCCGCTTTAGCCTTAAGTTCCACGCACCATCACTCCTCCCATCAAAGTGAAAATTAAAAACAATCATTTATTGCAAGTCTTGTCAGGCAGAGTGCGTTTCCACGAGGGCGTCGTCCGGCACATTGATTCAAAAGGTCCCATCAGCACTGCAAAGATCGAGCTTTTCACAGCCGACACCAACACAAATATTTAAGTAGAAGACCCCGTCACAAATCTGCTGCTGTCCCAACAGCTCGACGACGTCTGTGAGGTGCCAAAGCTGAGAAACAAAAAACGTCTCATTTAAACTCTTAATTTCATAATGTCACAGGTCAATGATCCCTTATTGATTGCCTGTGATACGACGAGCATGTGACGACTGTGAGGGAGCATGAAAGAAAGAACGGGATTAACATACCAGGAAACAAAACATCTTTGTGAAACGCACTCCGAGGTTTAGGCAGGGTTAATCCCAGCCACAGAGAGCAAAAAGCTTCCCTCCTTCATGTTCGCCGCAGCAATCTTCTACCCAACGAGAATCTCACAAGTCGAAGCATGCAGAGATGAATCATCAACAGGGATAAAACGCTATCCGGGGCTCGCTGACATTCATCGTGATAGTTCATGTGTCCGCTTGTTCTTATGTAACTTGTCAGTGAAATTCAAAGTCACAACAACTTCACCTGATTTGTTTCATAATCTCTGCAGGTAGAAGCGACCGGGGTCATGTTTACCGTCGGCCTCGTCGGGCTGTGCAGAAAAACTCCAGCTGCAAGTCATCCATGCAAAACTACAACCAAACAATAAAGCATCTAATGCGTTAATCCCCAGACACCAAACATCTGCAGAAGAAACTAAATAATCTCACCTCTGCTTTAAGTGTCAGTCTAACACACCTCACAGCCTCCTCTACCATCTGTGCCAACACACACAAACGTCTCCCGATCCATCTCAGGCCACTCTGACTCCATTAAGCTGCTAAATCCACAAGAACTGATTTAAAAAGAATTTCGTGCAGTCCTGCCAGAGCTTTGATCACCGCGGTAATAACTTCCTTGCAAATTTGCAAACAGCGTGGTGCCGACTTGGCAGCTGCTCCGAGCTGCTGGAAATCTGTTAGGATTCCCTGAAGCTCGCCTTTACTCAGAATCAGCTATGCAAGTCTTTTCATTTCAGCCTGTCCACTAGTGTTTTTAAAATGTTTTATTTACATCCAAAACTCATGCACTGTGAGTGGAGGTGCAGCACCAGTTTCATACCAGCCGATGCTGCAGAATAACTGCAACAACTGCCCCGAGAACTGCAGCACGGCAGCTTCACAGCAACTTGAAGCTCTTTTGCTCATCGCCAGTGTTCCCCGACTCCGACTTACTCTTACTAAAGGCAATAATAACTCTTTGCAGACCAGCTGGGCTTCAGGGTCAGTCACCAACCAGAAACTCAATTTTGAGGCAGTAATGATCCCAGTTTATTGGTAAAGGTGGTTAGAAACCAGACAATTTCATTGTTATTGTGATCACAAATAGCTCACTGCAGAATGGTTGAGATTCAGAGAAGCTAATTTACAGAGTAAGCTGTGTCACCTTCATTATGTCCTTAAATAAAGCTGTGAGTCATTATAGAGGCTTCATGGTGCGTTCAGGGGCTCTGTGCAGTCGTCTCTCGTTCAGGATTACTCAAACTTTGATACAAAAAAGTTCCCAGCCCATGTTTTAGAGGAACAACAAGCTCATCTGGACAGAGATGTAATTAAATTACAATTTAAAGATCAGTATGGACACCACCTCAGACTGTCCAGGTTCATGCTGAGTAAATGGTCTGTATTTATATAGCGCTTTACTCAGTCCCAAAGGACCCCGAAGCGCTTTACACAAACAGTCATCCACCCAGTCACACACACATTCACACACTGGTGATGGCAGCTACATTGTAGCTACAGCTGCCCTGGGGCGCACTGACAGAGGCGAGGCTGCCGGACACTGGCGCCACCGGGCCTGCTGACCACCACCAGTAGGCAACGGGTGAAGTGTCTTGCCCAAGGACACAACAACCGAGACTGTCCGCCGTTGTGTCCTTTGTGAAATGTCTTATCTAAGGTCTCCCTGAACACATTTATCTCCTCTCAAACGCATCTTGGGCTGTTCTTGTTTTTGCAGGAGGGGGCTCTTATGGTTTTAGTTTAAGTGGATCTTCCACTCAAACTAAAGTACATTTGATCTTGTAATAACAGGGCAGACCCCGAGGCTCATGTAGGTCCTCATCCCACACGTTAAAGCCGAGCAGCTGCAACGACTCCCTTCACCTCCAGTCCAGCCAGTAAGAGTGGTTTCTTCGGGGTTACCCAGCAGGGAAGCATTGAGCACAGATGTGCACGCACGCAAAAACTAACATTTTCATGTGAACCCGGGCAGAGCAGCTTTATTTTTAGAACCAAAAACATGCAAGAGAAGCACAAACAAGACAAGTATGCACAGATGTTCAACCAAAACTAAAATTATAACTCAGCAACCCTCTCGAGATAAAATTACAGAGAAAACACCACGGCAAGGACTCCACGAAAAAACTGAACACCCACAAGAGAAGCGAGGCCAGTCGTGACGTGCAAGCTGCTCACACAGAGCTGTGGAGTGGAAGTCATTTCCTCTAAACAAACAGGAGGGGTGGGAGTCGTAATCACAGGCGGGGGAGGCGGGGGAGGCCACACGTCTGAGCAGATGAGACCCGGCTTTGATCCTGCGGATGTGAGGGTCGTCTCAGTCAGGCGTCATTTCACAGACCTCCACCGAGCGACCCGCCTGATGATGTGGACCTGGAGTGCGCTAAGCCTGAGGTACCAACTGACGCCGGGCTTAGCCGCCGCCAGATCTGCTTTAAGTGTTTGTAAGAGAGCGAGCCAATCACAACCTACTGAGATATTAGCAGCCTCTGGGTCAGCTGGTCAGCAGACGGCTCTCACTCTGCAGTGCAACCGCAGCGTTTCCTTCACGAGGAGGAGAGCATTAGAGATCAATAAGCTTCCAGAAATAGCATTTTTATCTCATCTTCAGTTTATTAAATATGAAACAAGCTCCCTGCAGTGAAGTAAAGAACACCTGAGCTGTTAGAGACACTGAGATGACCCTTTAACCACCTTAAGGTTAGTGAATGACTCGCTAACCCTCAAACCCCATTAAAGCTGTTAATCAGTGCTACAAACAGCAAAGCAGCAGCTGCGATGCTTTCTGCAAAGCCACAAAATGCGAGGCATTCGGGGCCCTGAAGGAATGCTTTGTGTGGCCTCCTGGATGAAATCTGCACTTATTATCCAAGTGTAGAAAAATGGATCTTGAGATATGCAACAAGCCCACAGTGGAAGCTTAAAATTTCAATGCCCCAGTGCTTCATCTGTACTGAAGAGTGGAAAGGCCTGTGAGCCAGGAGAGGATGAGGAGCTCTGTTTGACCCCAGCTCTTCACCAGCACAATGGCGACTACCATCCAGGTCTGAGCCCCCCCCGCATGAAAACAGGTAGCTAAGAAGGAAACGTGTCCAACACTAGTTTAGCAGCATTTCGGGGTTGATGAGACCTTTAGAGCTCCACGGAGACTCTTTTGTTAAGAGCTCATCACGCACTGCGCTACGAGGACGCGGCTGTGGAAACAGTGCCACGAAAGACATTTCTGCGTTCTCGCGCTTGAGCTAAAGGTGTCCGCGAGCCTGTGGTGACACCTGACTTACACTGAATCCAAGCGACGGCGGCTCACTGTGGATTTAATCACGAGTTTAATGAAACTGGTCTCGAGGGGCGAATCCCCCTGAAAACCTCCGCCGTCCCTCGCCTCCGGTTCCCCGCTCTTGGAGCTCAAAGTTCAGCCTCATAACACCTGCGCAGCGCAGACGGAAGTGGAAAAAAAACAGCGCCAGATTACCTGAAGGACTCCCAAACACCAGCTGACTTTAAATATAATCCAGCTTAACCAGCAGCGCTTCATGGGATTGTCTGTCTGCTCGCTGCAGGACCACCTGGTCGACAACACGCACCGAAGACACGCTCAACTTACGTAATTAATTAAGCAGACGGCTCGTGCACGCTTACACGCGCACACAGAGACACCTGGGAGAACTGAAATACTTGAAAACACACTTTGTATTAGCAAAAGCGACTTTAACTTACCCCACGCTAACGCTTCCCGGGCTCCTTTGGAGGTGCAGCTCCTTTCCTCGGACTCCTTTCTGTGCTCGGGGTCGGAGTCTCGGAGGGTAAAAGCTGGGTAAAGCGTTAACTTTGCGCAAAAGTGTGCAAAGCTCCAGTCTGTGCCCGCCGCACACGGTACGTCCCCTCTGCGCCAGCAGCAGCAGCCTCTTTGTACTTGTCCGCTCGTGCCTGGGCTCCAAGTTAACCCGCGGTCATGCGCAGTCGGTGCCCTCCCAGGAGCCCAGTCTGAGCTGATGTGAAGGTCAGTTAGAGGCACAGGTGTTGCTTTACCTGCGCACAAGGCTCGGCCTACTTACACTAGCTGAGTCACGAAGAGCAAACAGCGCGGACTCACCTTGTGCTTTAAAACTCAGGTAAACGTGCAGGTTAATGCAGTTAGCACATCGTTTGCTAACCAGTGTCTACACGTTGTGTCGTAAAACTGTGACCACACCGGGGAGAAACAGACATGTACGTTACAAAGTTAAATGACGCAAACAAATATACATTTCATAGTTTTAACTTACTATAACTAACGAAAATGTTTCTCTTCCGCGATACAATATAGTGCTCGGGACATAGATGGAAGCGGTTTCAGCTGGCGCATTAATATCAAGTGTTCTTAATTGTTCTGTGTCAGATAATTTCATCGGGGCTCATTTTTTACGGTCTTTAAAATACTTACACTTTTAAATGAACCTAAATATTTAACGCAGACACACGAATACCTACATGTACATAAAAATGATCATTATTTCAAAGATACGTGATGATAACAAGTTACAGAAACGCATCCTCACTGCTTTGGACAGAGTCAGCGTCCCGCCGGAGGCTGCGTTTGCCCGACAGCGCCATCTGGTGACCAGTGGCGTTAACAGCGCGAGGCAAAGAGAAGCCAAACTCCCTGAAGCTAATGTGGTCTGTGGAATAAACACGCAGCACTGACAGCTGACTGTTTACCTTCATTGCACATTTAAAGCCAACGTCTTTATTTTGTTTTCATTAGAGAAAAGAAGGGCAATCAGCGCAAGGACTAATAGACTCAAACACAGCTGTTATCCAACTGCAATAACACATCTGAATACTACAAAAAAATGTCCATCACGCCACTCTTGTGTTAATCTATGCACGGTCTGAAGCATGTATGTGGGAATGTATGTGAATGTTTTACTGTTACGTCTTATTAGTATTTTAAGTATTCTATCTATTTTATTTATTGAATTTTATTGTTTTATTTATATTTTGATATTGCTAGGGATGATGCAATGATCGGGGAACATTCTTAATTTCGTTGTACCTGTGACAATGACAATAAAGTTTCTGATCCTGAAAATAAATGTAATTAGACCTGATATAGATCTATTTGAACGCCTACTGTTGGCACATGTTTGTGCGCAAAATAGTTCCTACAGCTTAATAGCATAAACCACAGTTTACAAATGAGTGAGTACACGGACGTGTGTCTACACACAGAGCAATTTGGTCTCACCTAAAACTATTTCTCAAATGAAAAGTATCAAAATTTGAATAAATGCTGATAATTACGCGTCAAATGTTAATTTGATGTATATAAATCAGATCGTTTTCACCTTTAAACGCTTCCTGTGCTGCAGGACGAACATCTAACACTATCACAGATTGTTTAAAAAAAACTCACATATGAAGTCACATGTGCAAGTGTGTGTGTGTGTGTGTGGGGGGGGGGCACTTTTCACGCTACCCGACCCACAAATGTAAGCTGCGTTTAAGTGCTAGTGCAGAACTGGGACATCTGGCCTTCATGGGACTCTGCTTTTTTTTTTTTTATTAGTAAAGCGATGTTTTGTTTTGTTGTGTTTTTTTTTCTCACCCTTCAACTACAAAACCTATATCTGTCAATCACAGCCTTCATATGGAAGTTAACTTATGGTTTAATGTGCTGCTGATGCTACTGGTTGGATGCTGGACGCAGCTGCAGACAGGAGAACATCTCTGAAGTGAGTTCATGCTCACTAATCTATTGAATATGTGGGATATAGATATAATCTTCTTTGATAACAGCCGACTGGCTCTGAGAGCTTAAGGACTATTAAACCATCAGTCATCTTTATCACTTGAGATTCAGAGATAAAGTTTCAGCAGATTTTTATAAAAGTGTGTTTGCTGTTCCTGAGCTGTGTTTTGTCTCATCACCAAGTAAACAGCTCAGTTAGATAAAGCCTGGAGACGGTGATGAGCTCCTAGTGTTTGTTTCCAGTTTTAAGCTTACAGATATACTTTTGCTTGAAGTACTTTGAAGTCACAGAGCTCGTCAGCAGTGAAGTTTACTGTATGTTACACGTGAGATGAAAGGCTGAAAGGTTATAAGACAGAATGCTTCATCTGACTCTTTTCATTACACTTAACAGTCAGGTAAAGCATACACAGTCTGCACTGAGTGAAAATCAATTATTATGAGTTATATTTGTGTTGAGATTCGGTGAGTTTATTCCACTCCACTGAACTGAAAAGCAGATTTACGGGTCTGAAATGTCACCAGTGTTTCTCTGTAGCAACGATTCAACTGCATATAGAACACACAGGTATGTTTGAGCTGTTCCCATCTTTATCTTCTGACAGCGTGACCCCAAATACATGTTAGTACTCTGTGTTTTGTGGAAGATCAGATTTCCTTCATGGTTTTGATTCGGTCTCTTCTAAACTACACAAACATCATTGTGTTTCCGTGTGTGCGTGCAAACTGTGTGCAGCTTCGTCACATTTTGTCTTTCTTCATCGGTTTTATTGACACATGATGGACAGCCTGTTTGTGTCTTCAGCAGTATGTGGTAAAAATGGTTTTCAGCTCCATTGCAGCATCTTCAAGTGTCACAACCGCACTGAAGTGTTCAAGAGGAAGGTCAGACTTTCTTACAATAAGTACATTCTTTCAACCTCAGCGTTAAAACACTGCAGACATCATTAAAACTACTGTCTCTGCACTGGCTTGTTTTAGCCTCTCCGCCCTGACTCACAGCATGTTGTGCAGTTTCATGTTTGCATGAAGCATTTTCATTTGACTCCGTGTTTTCTGCATGCTGGAGTTTCAGGAGTTCAGATCCTCGTCACTCTCACGCTTCTGTTCGACCTGATGGTTTTATGACTTCAGCTGATTCGCATAAGTTTCGCCATTCAGACTCGTCAGGGGTATGAAATGAGCATGCGAGCGTCTCCAACAGTCTGGAGCCACTAATCTTTCCACAGGGAAAATCCAGGACAACGCGCTGAAAAGTTCATGTGCGCAAGAGGAATGTAAACGCTGACTATCGTGCGCAGAAACAATGCGTGTCCGCACTCCTCGTATCTGTGTCGGGCTGTCGCTCTCGGGGAACAAAAGTCTGGACTCGGGCTTGTGCAGCTCTCTTTGTTCTGCTCACATCCTTGTGTTTGTAACACTATCGTGTCATCGCTGCAGCGCTCAGTGTGCACAGCGGGGCCACACCTCTCCTCTGCCTACACTCCCCCCACGGCTGTCCACGCGCAGTTCCGCGTTGCTGCCGCATTTAAATCCTGCAGTTTCCTCAAACCCGCAGTTCCAGCGACTCAGCCGCCACCATGTCCGACAGCAGCACCTTCGACACCAACGTGGTCACCGTGACCCGCTTCGTCATGGAGCAGGGCAGGAAGGCCAAAGGCACGGGGGAGCTGACCACGCTGCTCAACTCGTTGTGCACGGCGGTGAAGGCCATCTCCAGCGCTGTGCGCAAAGCTGGGATCGCCCACCTGTGAGTGAGCCACGTTACACACGCCGTTAGGTTTGGAAGTAGCTGTTACGGCCCTGCCAGCACGGTTCCGTACTCCAATACAGCGCTGTCTAAAGCCCTCAGCGGCACGCAGGGGTCCAGGGTCTCTGCGCCAATCAGAAAGCGCATACCTGGAACAGACACGCCCATTTTATAAGACATGCTTCGGTCCACAGGTGGTTATTACTGCGGTACTTGTGTTTTTTACCCTGAACGAGTCGGGGAACAGACCAGCTCCTGCTCACGGCTCACTTTAATATCTGCTTTTGTCTTCATTTCATCACATCCGCTGGTTTTTGTGAAATAAGAGAACATGTTGCATGTTGTTCCTGCAGAGCTGCGTCTCAGTGGAGTAACGAGTGTTTCAGAAGTGCAGCGTCACGTTACTCTTATTTATCCAGTCTGACTGAACAAGGAAGTCTCTGTGATTTAATTCCACCCAAAGACGTCTTTGTTCATCCAGAGCAGCCGCAACAAGTAGTCCCAGCAGCTTTACTCAGGCAGGCTTACTGCTCTGTTACTACCTGGTGTGTGTGTGTGTGTGTGTGTGTGTGTGTGTGTGTGTGTGTGTGTGTGTGTGTGTGTGTGTGTGTGTGTGTGTGTGTGTGTGTGTGTGTGTGGACGGGTATTAACGTCTTCATGGGGACCAAACATTGGTAGTTTACTATACTCGTGGGGACAAACAGCCCTATTGGTCCCCACGAGTTTGAAAGCATTTTTGAGACTCAAAGTGTGGTTTTAGTGTCAGGGTTATGGTTAAGGTAAGCGGCTAGGGAAGCATTATGTCAATGAGATGTCCCCACAAGGGTATAAATACACACGCGTGTGTGTGTGAACTTTTCACGCTCACTTGTTTTTGCTTTTCTCAGTTACGGCATCGCCGGCAGCACCAATGTGACGGGCGATCAGGTGAAGAAGCTGGACATCCTGTCCAACGATCTGGTCATCAACATGCTGAAGTCATCGTTCAGCTCCTGCGTGCTGGTGTCTGAAGAGAACGACAAAGCCATCATAGTGGAGCCAGACAGGAGGGTAAGTAACCAGATGAGATATTTGAGACTTTAAGCCTAACCAGGTTTAACGCTCCAGGTTCCTCAAAGAACCCACCGAGCCTGAAAAACCTGATCTTATTTGTGTGGGACGTCATCTGAAAACTGAGACGGATCATTCAGATGTTTCTAAGTTGATTCTAAGTTCTAAGTACGCAGAGTTTTTTAAAAGTTCCTTTAACAATGAATTGCACATCATCATGAGTGTAGCGTCCAGGGGAAATCTGCTTTGTAAAACCTTTGGAGCAAACTCAGAAACAAACTATTTTCTATGACATTTGACAGGTGCATAGATACAGTCAGATTCACTGATCAGTGAAATTAGATAAGGCCTCAGATTCGCTGCCCAGAGGCGTTTCAAGGCAGCTGTTGCGACGCCTTTTTGTAGAAGCTCTCGTGTATATAACACGTCACATATTCACTGCATGTTTTTCTGCTTCTTCAGGGCAAATACATCGTGTGCTTTGATCCTTTGGACGGCTCCTCCAACATCGACTGTCTCGTCTCCATTGGCACCATCTTTGCCATTTACAAAAAGGTACCAGCTCAGGGTTAAGAGCTTATGATGAAACTGGTTTGTTCTTGATTTAAAAACTTAAAGTGTTGGCAAAGTGATTAAACATCACTGTTTTTATTGGATTTCACAGCTGCATCACTTGCAGATGTTTAAAGCAGCGACTGGAAGCTAACTGATTTTATGATGTCGAATCAGCCAACAGAATCAATAATGACATGACTGATGCCGTTTCCCTCAGACCACAGATGATGAGCCCTGTGAGAAGGACGCTCTGCAGCCCGGCAGGAACCTCGTGGCAGCGGGCTACGCCCTCTACGGCAGCGCCACCATGGTAGTGCTCTCCACCGGCCAGGGAGTCAACTGCTTCATGCTCGACCCGGTTAGCGCTCTTTTGAAGGTTCCGCGTGTTCCACACAGAAACGCTGCGAACTGATTTTATCTACAAACATGTTTTTTTTTACTGCTTTTTGCTGTTTAGGCGATCGGGGAGTTCATACTGGTCGAGCGGGATGTGAAGATCAAGAAACGAGGGAAGATTTACAGCTTGAATGAAGGTTATGCAAAGTACTTTGACCCTGCTGTCACAGAGTACCTGCAGAACAAGAAGTTCCCTCAGGTAACGCAGGTGTCCAGACGTGTTTGTCTCCAGGGGGAACTTTATACATTCCTGCAGTATCCACAAACATGCTGGATATACAATAAACACTAATAATGCACACTGATGTATCTTTACCGTAGACCTCGTCACTAAACACGTTGTTTTTTACGCCTGTAGGACGGCGGTGAGCCCTACGGCTCCCGCTACATTGGCTCTATGGTGGCAGATGTGCACAGAACGCTGATGTATGGAGGAATCTTTTTATACCCAGGAAATATGAAAAGCCCCAAGGGAAAGGTAAGGTCCTGCAGCTGTATGTAAAAGATGGATGCAGTGTAGGCGTCCGAAACGTGACATCGATGCTGTAGCAGCTTAAAAAAAACTTGGAAAACGTGTCAAAACTTTCCTCGATTGGCCCTCGAGGCTGGCATCAAAATCAGCTCAGTTCCCACAGATGATTACAAACCCAGACAAGCAGAACTAATGTCTACAGTGTTTTTGTGCAGGTATGTAGATGGTTTGGGGTCGATAGTTTGTCACTCAGCAGCAGGTAGAATAGAGGTTTTTAAAACTCACCCACTCTGGTAACGTTTAAAGTCCAGTTAGCTGAGCGACAGGTTTGCTGTCCGCCCAGGCGAGCCTTCACAGATTTGAAGTGTCGGTGCTTTTTGGAGCATTTCTATTTGAATCATCTGACAGAAACTTTGACCTGCTGTGAGTTACAGATCATTCCACAGCATGTCTTTATCCTGTCTTCCTTCTCTCACCAACCAATCACAGCAGATGGCCCCGCCCCTCCCTGAGCCTGGTTCTGCTGGAGGTTTCTTCCTGTTAAAAGGGAGTTTTTCCTTCCCACTGTCGCCAAAGTGCTGCTCATAGGGGGTCATATGACTGTTGGGTTTCTCTCTGTATGTATTAATGTAGGGTCGACCTTACAATATAAAGCACCTTGAGGCGACTGTTGAATTTGGCGCTGTGTAAATAAAACTGAATAGAATTGAATTCCAGTGGTTTGTGCTTCGGTTACGTTGGTTTAAATGAGCATTTCAGTCTGTTACTGTGCACTAACTGGCAGATATTATTTATGGCTGATGAAATCAGCTTGCTCACTTTGACATTCTGGTTCCTGGTTCTGAAAAGTGAAGCCGGTACAGCCAGAGGTCTGCAGGAAAATGCCCCCCTGACCTGAGCTGGCCGCTAGTTTGACTCATACTGAAGAAAAACCATTTAGTAAACTTTGGTCATTCAGGAGGATTAAGCAGCTGTAACGGTTCCTAAACCCAAAAAACACATCTGACAGTTTAAATGTGCAAAAAAATATGAAATGACACTAAAAGGCCTGTTTATGAACTATTGTAGCAGACTGTCGATTACATTTAAAGTACAAAAAGAAGATATTTACATGAACAGGAGGAATGATCTCTTCTAGAAAATCCTGGTCCGATTTTCATTTGTGACTTTTCAAACAGACTTGGAAAAAAAAACATCTGATTTTTTTCCTTCAAGCACTAAAATCTGAACGTCTGTGAGTTTTCCCGACTTTCTCATGAGCACTCACACCTTCCCTCCCCTCTCACTCAAAGCTGCGTCTGCTGTACGAATGCAACCCCATGGCCTTCATCATGGAGCAGGCGGGCGGCATGGCCTCCACGGGCTTCGAGAACATCCTGGACATCCAGCCTGAGAGCATCCACCAAAGAGCTCCTGTGGCTATGGGCTCCACCGAGGACGTGCTGGAGTACATCGCCATCTGCCAGAAACACGCCAAGAAGTGAGACCGCACAGGACTCACACAGCTGTCCTCCTGCTGGGATGCACGTTACCGCCTCTGTAATGATGGTTTTTATGTAAAAATGGGTTTTAAAGACCAAAAATGTGAAGAGATTTGGAGGCACCGTGTTTTCATGCCACGTTAGCCCTCCCATTGTTAAGAGGTGCTTCATAAGTTCACATACTGCTAAACAAAAGCTACCAAAGACCAAAAATGTGCCAAAAACACACAAACGCACTTCAGTCTGAGACCTTTGCTCCTCAGTTTACCTCCAGTTGTGCCTTAAATCAAAGAGACATTCCAGATGTGCAAAAGACCAAAAACAGCCTCTTTGCAACCAAATGTGATTCTTTTATTGTGTGAAATAACAGCTGTTTGCAACAATGAAGTCTCAATAAATAATAAGAACGAGTGAGTGTTTGATCATTTCAGTCATGTGTCATCATCTCACAGTTATTCAGTTTGTGTCCCTCGATGATATCTAGAAATCTTCAAGTTGGAGGGTAAAGTTCAAAGATACTTATTTCAGTGGAGTCGACCTTTAAGCCGGGGTCAGCTGAAGCTCAGAGCCCGACTGACATTTAAAGCTAACTTGAGCTGCTGTTGTGCTAAAACACGGCTGCAGAATCGAGCCTGTAACACAAAGACACACAACATCAAACTGAAACAAATTCTTCAACTTTTTTTGTAGCAGCTGATGTGTTTTAAACCTTAACCTTGAAGTCAGCTGTGATTATTTTTGAGTAAACCTCGATGCATGTTTAGAATTTGCTGCAGACCTGCTGAAAAAAGTGTTGTGCAGGATTAAAGCGTGCCAGTCTGCAGCTGACACCCGACACCATCTCCACGTACACACCCGCTCTTCCACTCGGCTGCGCTCACAAATAGATCCCCTGGCTCGGCTTCACAGTTCTGGGCATGAAAAGGACGAGGCTCATAATGAGGTGGCTCACTCGCAGCTCGCCGCCCAGCAGGAAGGACAGAAGATGTCGGACCAGTCGGCGTTTGAGACGGACGTATGGACCCTGACCCGGTTTGTCATCGAGACGGGGCGCCAGGCGAAAGGGGCGACGGGTGAGCTGACCCAGCTCATCAACGCCATGCTGACGGCCATCAAAGCTATTTCATCTGCTGTGCGTAAGGCAGGCTTGGCCCACCTGTGAGTATCACCTACGTACAGAGACAGGTCAGCATGCGGCGGCAAAGCTGTGCGTGAACTTTGCTGTTGGAGGTCGGCCTCCGTCACAGAGCTGGTGGAGCGACTGGCTGTTTGTGTTCAGTGTAGAATCACAGATAAATCACCTCTGATTTCAACACTGCACAATAAGTGCAGCAGCGCTGTATGAACGGAGGCTTTGTGCTGGATAAAGGTCGCAGCGCCGCAGTGAAAGCAGCACACACAGCTTTGTATGATTTCAACACTCTAATCGTGACTTTAATAAAAGATGCAGTGAAAGGACTGAGCTGTGCGCATTGTTCACATTCTTTGTTTAAGGGCAGGGGTGTCAAACACGCGGCTCCGGGGCCAAAACAAGCCCATCTGAGGGTCCAAGTTGGTCCGCTTCACGACTGAAGTGTGAATAGAGCAGCGATATTAAGATCTGGACAAATGGCTCAAATCATAAAAGCATAAAATGATTTAGTGTCAAGTCACAGATCTGCTGGTCCGACTTTACCACATTTAATTAAACAAAGCTCGTTGCATCATCATTTTTCAATGGTTATCTTATTAAATGCCAAAGTGTCCATGTATGTCATATTGTGCAGGAGTGTCAGTGGTGCAGCCCGCCTCAGATCAACGTGGGGTCGCAGGCGTGACCCTGACAGCCCGCTTTACAGTTTAGTGTGTCTGGTTTGTTTAAAGCTGCAGACGGAGCTCGTGAGGATCCCAAAGCACTGTGCTGTTAACTGTAACAGAAGACTGCTGACATCGTGCCAGCCCGTGAAGAAAGCATCATTATCCAGAGCTTACATAACCAATCACAGTTCAGCTTTGTTGGCAGTAAATGGAGATAGTTTGCTTCACACGTGATCTCCAGTTGAAGAAACCGCTGTGTGGAAAAAAGCAATAATGAAGAATTTTTCTGTGACTAACTGAATTTCTCTGCTCAGCCGGATGTGAGCGGGTTTGCTCTCAGTCTAGTGATGCGCGAATCATGAACGAATCGTTCAATACTCGAGAATCACTTTACTGACTCGTGAATCATGATTCACAAGCCCAACTGACTCACTGACTCATCCCTGTTGCTGTTAGCAGCAATATATCTAGCTTATAATTAAAATTGTGGAGAAAAACACAACATCCAGTATCTTAACAAAAAAATTTCTGTTCTGAACTAGAAGAAAAAACCCTGAGAAGCTCACATCAAGACAATAGCTCCTCGGTTCATAGTAGCATCGCTCTGCTAACATGCTAACAGCACATTTGAGCTACTCACCCCCTCCCTTCCTGTGCTGAATCTACGGTGAGCGAATCACTCAGGACTCACTAACCATTGGATGAGCTGACGGCTGCTGATTGGTCCCCTGGTCATGTGGTCTCATTCAAAATCCCTCACCAAGAAATTGGTTTTCCCTCTGTGTATGGTTTTGGGGACCAGGGCGGGGCAATCTTTACAGCTTCTTCTTCTTCTTGGTTGGCAACCAATGTTAAGGCGCATTACCGCCCCCTGGCTCACATTTCAGTGGACATTTAGATGAGAAAATATATATCTGACACATTTAAGGAAAATACTAATAAAATAAAAAATAAACAAAATAAAGTCTATTAAGCAATTTTGATAGGAAATTGCTTTTTGATAGGAAATTGCTTCATTTTAGAAATGTTTTTGCTCTTTTTTGCTCTATAAAATAGTTGTTTTCTTTTAGAATCATTCATCTTAGCAGTAGGATTTACATGAAAAGAGAAACAAATTAAGTTTGAGTGAAAATGTACATTTGTTTGCACTCTCTGGTCAACTGACTCAGTGAATCAAATGACTCAAAAACCGATTCACTTTGGTGAGTGACTCATTAAAACTCGATTCAGTAAAAAGAATCAAATTTACCATCACTATCTCAGTCAGGTGTCCTGTGTGTGGGCGTGGCTAACGTGTGGCTGCTGATTGGTCCGTGCAGGCAGGGTCTGGCGGGCGCTGTGAACGTGACGGGGGACGACGTGAAGAAGCTGGACGTGCTGTCGAACGACCTGGTCATCAACATGCTGCAGGCCTCCTACAGCACCTGCTGCATGGTGTCTGAGGAGAACAAGGAGCTCATCGTCACCCCCCAGGAGAAGAGGGTAAGCAGCCACCTCACAGCCAGGTGTCTCTGTTCCACCGTCACAGGTGAGTCCATCTTTATCCTGTGATGAATCACATCTGTGGTGATGGGCGTGACCTCTTCCAGTCAGTCAGGACTGGTGTGACACCTCACCACATCTAAGCCGGGAAGATCCAGCTCAGTATGAAGAGAAGATTTTGCACAGTTAAAGTATGAAATTTAAGGTTGATGAGTAGATGTACAGGTGGATGTCCACAGTCTGGAATTACAGAGAAAAAAGAAATGTTCCTTTGTCGATATATTTATGGCTCTAACTGTATTAAACACCCACAACATCGCAGCTGGACGAGTGAAACTCCTGAACGAGTTGTTCTTAATCTGGATGTTTGAATGACGTCATGCATGTTCTGTCTAAGGAGCTCGGAGACAAAAGCCCTGTGGGGGTGTCCCCAAGAGGGTCATGGACCCCCTATTGATCCTCTACCTAACTGTACGAGCCACGGCGTGAAAACGGGTGTAGGTCACAATCAGCCAAGGTGTCAGGTGAAGCCCAGCCCCAGGCCCAGGATGTGAGTGGGCGTTAAGGCGTCTGGGAAGGATCTCAAAACTGGATTATAGATGACAGACGGTTGGTGTCGTAAACCCCGCCCTCTGTTCACAGATGGCGTTCACGGTGGACATAGATGGCTTCTTTGACTCCTCTTTCAAACCATCTGTCCTCTCTGTCCAAAATGTGAACATTGGTGTCCTCAAGAGTGACCTTTGACCTTTAGATGCAGGTGGATGGCCGTGTTCTGTACTAAGTCTAACTAAGTCATTAATACTACACACTGAGTGATAAACACATTATTCTGAAATAATATGATTCCAGTCTAACAAGTGACACTTTGTTTATTTCCTGTTTACTTCCCGTCTCTGCCGCTCCCCCCCAGCACTGGTTTTAGATGTCTGCCTGACTCATTCACTTTTATTTGGAATATAATTTATTATTATCATCATATTTCATTATTTAGTGTGTTTCTTCACAGGGGAAGTACGTGGTCTGCTTCGACCCTCTGGACGGCTCCAGTAACATCGACTGCTTGGCGTCCATCGGCACCATATTCGCCATCTACAAACGTGTGAGTCAGAGTCTCACCGAATCATCTGCATCACAAACATTTTGCTCCCGAGTCAAGGAAAACAGCCAAATCCTGGTACTGAATGAAGTCATAAGTATTTCAAACCATCAACAGTAAAATATCTGAGTACATTTACTGTGAGTACTTTAAATATATTTTGATTACACAGCTTTTGTGCTATTAAGTTACTTATTAGTTACTGTTAGTAACAGTTGCGCAGTAATGATGCTGTGCAGTAATTACAGGACACACCCAGTGTCCACACTGATTTTATTTCTATTTAAATATTAAGGTTTCCTGCGTCTCCCACCACGAGCCTTTTTATCGATCACTCCGCTACCACGTTTTTAAAAATCCAGGAAATGTTCTCATGCTGTGAAGCTGCCGTCTGTAACAGAAACATCTATGTTACTCAAACACACCTCGAGTCTTTAAAGGCTTCTGGGATTTTAAGAAACTTCAATAATTGAGAAAAAAGCTTCACATTTTAAATGTTTCAGATTTCTGTAGGGTCGAGGTGCAGTAACATGCTGCAGACACCAGAGGGCGCTGCTGCCCAGCTTCTGATTATTTACAGCTGCAGCCTGCTGAGCTTTTTCAACATTGCACAACACCCAGACCCAGACAGGCCTGCGTGAGGTTTATACCATGAAACCTGATGTGATTCATCCACGTGTTTTATTCTGAAATGAGTAAAACGTTAATCTGATGTCAGTTTGTGAGTTTTTGGTCGATGCTACAGTCTTCGTCCACTGAGGCACTCAGTCTGTGAACAGTTTGCAGATAATCTCTCAGGATGCTGCTGTTGTTTCTCCCTGCTGTGATGTTCAGACCTCAGAGGGGGAGCCCACCGAGAAAGACGCCCTGCAGCAGGGCAACAACATCGTGTGCGCCGGCTACGCCCTCTATGGCAGCGCCACCCTGGTGGCCTTCAGCACGGGCGCCGGGGTCAACTTCTTCACACTCGATCCTGTGAGTACTGCGGTCACAGGTTTCCACACCTCCACGTTTCTCTGGTTTATTGTTTCTGCCAAAGAAAGCAGACACGATGCTGTCAGTCATCCCTCGTGAGGCACATCTGCACAGTGTAATCTCAGGACTGTAAACACACATCGATCCTTTTAGATTTGCCTCAATGTTTCTGGCACCTCTTCTCTGATTAAATCAGTTTATATCATCGTACTCGTGTCACATTCTGGGTTTCAAAGGTAAAAAGAGTCTAAACAAAGATCACGGACACATCTTCTCATCATTTTTCAGCATCAAATATGCAAATTTCCTGATGCTTCCTGTTTGACTTCCTGTCTGTCTGAGTGTTTTTATTCCTCTCACCTGATGCCTTCCTGTTTCTCGTCCCGTCTCCCTCTCTCTCGTTTCCTTCCTGTGAGTTTTCCTGTCTTTTGTTGTTTAGTGAACAACTTTGATTAATCAGCTTTTCAATAAACTTCACTTTTTCTTTGATAATTGAGTTTTTTGGTCTTTAAAAACATTTTGATCAGCCTTTTTAAAAAGCAGGTTTAGTTATGATGTAGTTGAAGAAATGAGTCGTGATGCAAACAGAAATGTAGGAAAAACCCGGAACGCTGTTTTAGTCCAGAAAGCTCCGGAGATCTCAACAGCTGGAGAGAGTAACATTGTCCTGCTGAGGAGGATTGTTTTCCTTTATCAGGTATCATCAGTGTTTACAGTCGTGTATAATGCAGCACCTTGACCTGAGGATTTTGCTCTTAAAGGAAGCCACTGGCTAACATCTGGATTGGATCCTTTGGCGCTGGTTCACTTCTGCTGATGTTTTTCTATCCTGATCATTTCTATTGTTTCCACTAAACGTCTGTTTTCTTGTCAGGCCGTCGGCGAGTTCATCCTGACTGAAAGGAACGTGAGGATCAAGCCCAAGGGGAAGATCTACAGTCTGAACGAGGGCTACGCCAAGTACTTCCACCCCTCCATCAATGAATACCTCAAACACAAGAAGTACCCCGAGGTAAGAGCGCGCACGGCGTCCACTTACTCAGAGCGCGTTTATGCTTTTAGATGTGATACCTTTAACTGAAGCCGCAGTAGAAATGCGAGCTATCGACCCACAGAGCATCTGTTCAGGTCACAGTTCACACACCAGCAGCTCCTCGCACTCATCATGTGAGTCCTGACGAAGCATCTGCAGGGCTACACATTTACAGACTCAGAGAACATGTTTGTTGATCAGTCTAGTATCATGGTACGTGTATACTTCACTGTTGGACTTGCTCAATAAAACCATTTCATGGTTGTGGGAGAAATGACTTCAGCCCTACATGCACATGCAGTGCATTCTGGGTGATTTACAGTAAAAGACTCTAAATGCATTTCTGTAGCGAGAGCAGGTAGAGGTTAGCTATGCCCTGAAACATGTGACGGGCAGTCAGCGGAGCGTGACCGCTCGGTCAGGCTGAAGGAGTGGCGGCTCGGTCAGCTGAGCTGCAGGATGGTGAAACAGCTAATGTGAGTGCACATCCTGTTGCTCAGGAAACTGCTTCTCAACTGGAAACTGTCTGCACACGCACACTCAGCACTTTGTGAAGCCTGCGCTTGTCATGAGCGTCCTCTTCATCAGCCCGGGATTCGCTGATGCTCTCGTTTTCTCATTTCAGTTTCCTTTGATTTTGATTTTTCCCAAAAAGCAAACAAAACAAAACCCTCCTGTGTACTTTTAGAATAACTGAAAACTCAAATTAAAAGTGGTGCACTGTGTCGCGTGTGTGACACGACTCTGTCAACGCTTCGTGGGTTTGGTTTCAAACACAAAGACCAAGAAACTTCACACAGCAGCTGCAGGATGTCCCGAACGCCTCGTCACACGAATCTATAGGAAAACAACCTCTGTGGGATTATGTGTATTAAATGTAACTTTGTATTTATACTTTGCAAAAGTCCACTCTGCACACGCTGCAGTTCCCATCAGGCCGAGTTTGCGTCACAGCAGATTTCCTACTCATATCTCTTCCATAAACACTTCACACAGCGCATCATGAGCCAGCACAACCCGTCAGTGACCGCAGAGTTACTCACACTCTGCTTCTTTATGAAACAGCAGATCTTCAGTCACGAGGTTAAAGTGAAACACAAAACTTTCTGAAAGCCGCGCGGGGAAGTTTTCAGTCTCTGCTCCTTTTTTTAAACCCGTCAGTTTCTCACCTGCATGAAGGATCGTTTACAAATGTAACGTCTGTTTGAAAAAGCTTTATTTGGTTACAGCGGAGCAGCCGTACAGAGTCAGGTGACCAGATTTCAACACTGATCACTGCTTCCAGATCAGCACCCCTCCTGCTCAGGACGTCTCTCTCAGCATTAACATGCTTCAGATCATAAATCATACGTTCACACGTCACACCCTCCATAACTTCCCCTCACTCGCTGCTTTCTTTTGACTTCCAGTTATTTTATTTTAGGTAGTTTCGCTCGAGGTGATTTTTTTTTCTTTTCTTTTTGATCGTGTGTCATGTTTGGGAAGCCCTGCTTTACTGTGCACACACACACACACACACACACACACACACACACACCCTTACGGGATGTGACTCAGCAGGCACATGACTCTACATCATGTTGTGCCAGTCCGAACACGAACCTCGCTCGGTGGGAACTCCACACACCTTCGACTGCACGCGTCACATGATGTCGTCACATTTTAACCTGTTAAACAACAAATTCTGAGAAGAATATTTAATCTCAAATGTAAAAGCAGACTTGCTGTGGAGCGTCTGCCTGTCTGTTCCAGCTGCTGCAGGTGGACTTTGACCTTTGACCTGCTGTGCTTCATTCACTCTGGTTCACTCGTGTCTTTGTGTGCAGACCAGTTTCATTGTGTAAAAACCAGACATTCAGAAGCTGCTTCAGTTTTACAAAATATGAAATGTGATGCAAATGTTTTTGTCCAAAGTCATTTCATATCAGACGTTACTTACAGGCCAGTTTTTAAAATCGTAGTGATAAAGCTGGAGTGTCGAACTCGGGGAGACGCTGGTCACATGACGCTGTGGCTATACAGCTCTTTGTTTTTAAATGGTTGTAATATCTGTAATGTACAGTTTTTTGTTAGGGCTGCTTTTACCTGACAGTGACCACAGGAAGTAGATAAACTAACGCTTTACATCCAAGAATGAGCCAACATAAAATACCAGTCAAAAACTGGGAAAAAGGTCACAACATCTCTGGGAATGCTAATCTGTGTGTTTAAATTTATTTCTTAAAATAAACCAAAATGTGATGTGGAGCATAGAAAATGTGACAGTGACATTAGTGACATTTAAAATGAATTTCTCTCCTGCAGGACGGCACTTCGCCCTACGGAGCGCGATACGTGGGCTCGATGGTCTCAGACATTCACCGCACCATCGCTTACGGAGGGATCTTCATGTATCCGGCCAATGAGAAGAGCCCAAAGGGAAAGGTAACCACTGAGACGGCTGCAGCTGTTCAATGGGGACTCGTTGTGCTTTTGAGTGGCTTTGCATGATTTACCAATCAGAATAATGCTTATTTATCTTACACTGGGCCTTGGTGTAGCCGGTGTGCCTGACATGAAAGTGATATTGACTCTCACTGACATCACGCAGCCCAGAAGAGGAAAAAAAGTTTTCAGAGCAGTCTGAGGTTTGAGGTTTTGGCTCGCGGGGATTTCTTGCTTATGCACTGAACTCATTATCTGAATCTGTGGCTGTGTTTAGTGTCAGCGACCATCAGTGTAACAGTGTGAAGAGCAAAGCAGGTCCCCTTTAATGGGTTCACTCCACAAAAAAAGAAACAAACGTGTGTTTCAGTCATGAAGCATTTTAAATTTGTTTTAACTTCAAAAGCTTGATTTAAGTTTTTGCTCCAAAATGAAATGCGTGGACTGTGACGTGTGACCAAACACTGCCGTGGATGTGTCCGTGGACTAATCCAAGGTTGTCCTGAGATAAATAAAGCTCAGAGGCAGCAGAGACTGGTGGTAAAGAAAACCCACAAACCTCATGTGTCAGTGTCCAGGAAGCTTCCCTCTGTGAGCGCTTCAAACACATCTATCATATTTCCACCATTACTTCCTGGGCAAACACGAGCTACAGCTGCTGAGCGACAGTTTCAAAAACAACAGCAAATAATAACTCTTAACATGTGATTAATATATTATAAGATGTAAACTGAATACAGGGGAAATTACAGGCAGCTGTGAACAAACCTGTGCACTGCAGTGAAGACGGGAATATGAAACTCAGACTGTCTAGTTTCAGCACATAGCCACGACCTGCTCGTTCACTGCCGGGTGTTATTATTGAAATACTGACGAAGAGCATTTAAAAGTAACCTGGAAACAAAGAAACTTTCACATTTTGGCCAAATTTAGGGTGTTTTTTTAATGCTTAACAAAAGCACCACGTAAACTCCCAAACATGTCCCCATCAAAAAATTAACGTCTTTCACAAGCAGGTGTCTGAATTCTAATCTGACTGATTTATATAGCTGAATGTAACAAATACAAATATATATAACAGCCATCCACACACTGGTGATGGCAGCTACATTGTAGCCACAGCCACCCTGGGGCGCACTGACAGAGGCGAGGCTGCCGGACACTGGCGCCACCGGGCCCTCTGACCACCACCAGTAGGCAACGGGTGAAGTGTCTTGCCCAAGGACACAACGACCGAGACTGTCCGAGCTGGGGCTCGAACCGGCAACCTTCCAATTACAAGACAAACTGCCAACTCTTGAGCCACGATCGCCCCGTTACACTAGATCAAATGCTCCAGTGGAGAGCTTTTAGTGGGGATAAACACATGCCGTTAGCGTGCCATAGCGCTCCAATAAAGACACCCTAGCCGTGAAGAAAGAGGGGAAGGCTTTCTTAAAGGTCGAGTGGCGGTTGAAAGGTCACGAATCAGAAACGGTTTATGTGGATTTGATGGACACAAGAAAAGGAAATGCAGCCACAATAAAAACTAAGAAACTACTCCACTTCCCAATTCTGAGAGAATTTTCTTCCTTTTTTCTTGTTGTCATTCTCTAATATTGCCAGGAATCAGCTCACTACATGTGAGAGTCAAAGAAAGAAGCGTGTCTCAGAAACAGATGAGTATCCGGGCTTTAAGTCTGACGTCATTATTTCCGGGTCCAATCGCCACTTCAGGTCCCAAAGTCACACAAACACCGTGACATCACTGAGAGTTAAAAACTGTCTAAATCTTAATAAAATCTTTAATAAAATAATCAGTGTTGCTGCTTTACCAGGTGTAACAATTAAGTTTAACATCCAGGCATCCATGAAAACAGGATTTATGAAGGTTAACAGAGTTAGAAGTTAGCAGGAAGT
Organism: Neolamprologus brichardi; assembly: GCF_056152115.1. Lineage (NCBI taxonomy): Eukaryota > Metazoa > Chordata > Actinopteri > Cichliformes > Cichlidae > Neolamprologus > Neolamprologus brichardi. The sequence continues at coordinate 37,136,851 of NC_142115.1, forward strand.
TAGCTCGCTAGCTTCCAGCTAAACATGATATAGCATGTTCTGACTGAGAGATTTATGAAAGAATTCAAACGTACAGCTCTGCTAACACTTCCAACATAAATGAAGACAGAAAACTAATCAGCAGTGACGTTTGTAGGGTTACTGAAGTTGGGCTAGCTGCTATATAATGATGTGCTACGTGTGGCTAGCTACACAGCTATGTTAGATTCAAATGTTATTTGTCACATACACAGAACGATATGCAGTGAAATGCTTGGACAACTGCTGTGACCTAAAGAAAAAAAGACTATGAATAGGATAGGAAATAAATATGAAAATTAAAAAGGGTAAATTTAACAAGGAAAGAATGATAAAATATATAAATTAAAGTTGAAAATAAGATAACTGCACAACAAAATACACAAATACACAATATAGAAATATATAAGAATGTATGAAGAAATATAGAACAATAACAGCAGCTTAGCATAAACACAGTGAAGCTGGAGGATGAACACTAACTTTTTCCACTCGGTAAAAGTTAACAGGAGCTTGTTCAGGTTAAACAGAAGCAGATACAAAGCATTAAAACATGTTAAAAACACGACAGCCTTAATAAACATTTGGACCCGGAAGCAGGGTTCATACGTCTTCATACGTGATAACAGATCGCCGCTGGGACCTGTGCGTGCTTATTAACTGAGATTATTAGTGCCTCTGATTATTAGTCTGGGGTTCGTCTTCTGTTTGTTGCGTGTCCAGAGTCCAGCACTCATTTAGTTTTATATCCGTGATAATTAAAAACTAAACATGAACACGAGTCTGTCCTGATGATCGCCTGCGACGTGTGGTCATCTGTAAACTGTAGCTACACAAACAGCGGCTGCTCTCCACAAACCTGCACGGCTCCTGGTTATTTAAATCTTTAAAGTGTTGGATCATCTTTACTCAATCAACTCAAATGAATTCAGTCAAGTTAAAAAGGATTTTAAAAACAGATTTCTCCTGATCTGATGTTACAGTAACATTAATATACATTTTTATGCTCATGAATGTGACTCACAAAACTGGAAACGTGCTGTTGTGAGCCTCGGCTGCCCGCTGTGAGGTGGTTATCAGTCAGAGTGAATATTTACCATCTTTAGAAATGATTGAGCGGTTCAGATTCCAGCTATGACCGTGTGACCTTTATCTGTAAACAGCTGAGCTTCTCTTTTCAATATTAACTCAAGTACGTGTTTTTTTTAACTTCTCCTTGAAGCTGCGGCTGCTTTACGAGTGCAACCCCATCGCCTTCATCATCGAGCAGGCCGGTGGCCTCGCCACCACGGGCACGCAGAGGATACTGGACGTTCAGCCTGAATCGCTCCACCAGCGGGTGCCCTTTGTCGTCGGCTCCCCTGATGACGTCAACGAGTACCTGTCCTTCGTCAAGAAGTTCTCATAAAGCTGCGGGAGCTTCGATTGGCTGAAGATTCTTAAAGTGTGGTTTTCTCACAGTCGTGACCTGATGTTGTTTCTGCTTTAACAGCTAAATATTCAGCTTAACCTTAAATAATTAGATTTATTAACTGTGACATCATGATTTATGAAAGTGTCTGTATTGGGTCATATATGCTGCATAAAAACAGAAAGAAATATGACACCAGAAAGAATCCAGGTATCAGTCTGTGTTTTTGACTCTTTTTTAGCAAAAATCGGACTGTTGCCATGTGCTCAAAGGGACTTGTGATTTTAGGGTTTCCTCTGCATGATCGCAGGGCCTTTAGCTTCCAGCATCCTCCAGCTGCAGAGGCCGCTGTGGCTATTTAGTGCTAAATAAATTAAATAGAAAAGTGAGAATTCAAATATCTTTAACAGTTGGTCTTAAAATACCACGACGACAGTAATCAGTTGGGTTTTTGTTTTTTTAATCTAAAGCTATCACCATAATGTTGCTAGCATGAATGTTAACTGAGGTTTTATCCTTGCTAACATCTGGTAATCAACCAGTAGAAGTCAATCATCATCAGTCACAAGGTGTAGTTTTTAGGTGCTTTTTACACTTGAAATATTTGGTGGTTTGAAGTAAAGAGCCTCATCTATTGACCAGAAGGCTGTCGGTTTGATCGCTGGCTCGCATGTTAGAGGCGCCTTTGGGTGAGATACTGTAAGAAGTGCTCAGATTTATGAGAAAAGCATTATGTAAGCAGTATTTACTGGGTCATGTTTCCCCCAGTTTCCTTCTCACTTGGCACCTTTGATCAGAAATCCATGAGATCCCAGTACCAGGCGTCAGCGAGCACGGCTGTGGAGTGAGCTCATTAGCCTCATAGCTTTACATTTTAAAACCAGCAGAAGCAGAGCTGAAGCCAGCATTAGCTAACTCAATGTTAGCTAACTTCATTAGCGTTCTAGAGCAATATTGTGAGTTCTGCAGGGACAGAGTTTAATGTTGACGTCAGTTTGATTATAATCAGATGAGGAAAGCGCTCGGGGTGAAACACGTCTTTAAAAACAGTCCTGAGTCCAGACTAGTGTTTTAAAACTTTAATTGATCACAGTAAAAGTAGAAAAGAAATCATTTACAATGACCATAGCAAGTGGTAATGATCACTTACCAAGTAGTACACATATTTACAGAGAATAAAACGATGAGCTAATTTTTTTCCTGACAACATGAAGTAGCAGAAAACAAAAAAGGGCAATTTCCCTAAAATCAGTGTTATTGATGGTGAAACCTCAGAATCGCCTGCGTGTCTCACGTCGACTGCAGCGTCGTCCCTCCTGTCCAGAGAATTAGAATAAAAACACTACGGTGCTACGAGGTGGAGCCGGCCTCACACCAGGGGGTAGCTGGCTGCTGTCGCAATACCACAGTGGTTCTGTCGGTCTTTAGCCATGTAGACGTAGCCTTTGTTTCCCCAGTTCTCACTCCAGCTGCAGAGATAAGAAAACAAAAGTCAGGAGGTGACTGGTTTGGTTCCTTTGTGATGCAGAGACGACGATACAAAGGGCCTGAAACTGTCCTATTTACATTAGAACGACTCTCATACATATCAGTGGAGCGTTTTCCATCAGGCTGAGAAGTCTGTGACATTTAGGAGCTTTAACACCAACTGGAAGTGAAATTCATCAGCATTGAAAGGAAGTGAAACTACTCCTGTTGAGTGGATTTTACACACTTTCACTGCAGCTGTGAAAGCCTGACTGACCTGTTCTTGACGATCCAGTACTTCTTGCCGTCCACATCTTCTCCCTCGAAGCCGTAGCCCACCAACAGCACGCCGTGGTCCAGCTCCTCACTGCTGCACTCTGGCTCGTAGTAGATTCCTGAAATTTAAAGCCACGAGTCAAACCTGCAGCTCAGTTTGAGCATGAAACCTGACGCAGGAACTAGTCAACTACTCCTCGCCTGTCTGTGCATTTCATAAGCTTTAAGTTAAAATGTGTTTTATAAGAGGCAAACACCGACCTGACTGGTAAAACTGGAAAGACTCGTGGCCAGCATCAATGGCGACTGAAATGGGTCCAACAGCAGCAACGGCCTTCATCAGAGCATGCTCGTTGCCGCTCTTAACGTCCACGAACCCGGTGTCATTGACAGAGTTGTACTGGGGGTCGTAATGGCACTGCTGGTCATCCTGAAAGAGGGAAGGTGGTGGTGAGTGAGGACAACACTGAGCTGTGGTTAGCGCTTTTCTTTAAAACACTAATAGAGATGAATTAAATGATCAGTGACTCAATTACGCCAACAACTGATAAGTAAACTGCTGACAGGTCAGTAAAAGACAAATTACTTCTTTTCATTTGTGCTGAGGACTTGTGAGAGATACGTACGGTTCCCAGGTAAGGGTAGGACTCCTCAGAGTCCAGGCCCTGGTTGTCCTTGACGTACTGGAAGGCCTGGTCCATCAGACCTCCGTTGCAGCCCTCGTTACCCTCGGGTCTGGAGCATTCCACCAAGTTCTGCTCGCTCAGCGACACCAGCTTGCCGGTCTTCCTGAACTGCTGACCCTCCAGAGCTCCGGTGGAACTGAAAGCCCAGCAGGAGCCACACTGACCCTGAGGAGAGCAGACGGGACAATGATGGTGAAGAAATGAAGGAATACAATGTGAGAGTTTTGCGGCTGTAAACTTCTGCAGAAACCTAAGAGCGAAGGCAGAGGGGACTAATCGAACGACAGAAAATAAACGTATACACCCGCTTGCTGCACCTTGGCCTTGTTTACAGTGAGCTGGCTCCACCTGTTTGACAGCACAGAGGGAAAAATGTATGCTGAGGGGCGGAGAGAACAGGCTGTGCACTCATGGAAGGAGGAGGGGCATTGGTGTGAGTGCAGTAAATAGATAAGATGACTGTTTGCAGGGTATTTGTTATCTTCTTGCAAAACATTTACAGCAATGCCCTTCAACACATTTGGAACAATGCACATGACATCAGGCTTAATGCAAACAGCTGATGTAAAGAGGTGCGTCTGCATCTCCCGCAATGCAAATCCTGAAGATTTGCATTGTGGAATTTCACTGAAGGGAAACAGACCACACTGTGGTCACGAAACCTGCAGGTTGTGCAGGATGACTCAAAAATCATCTAAAGGCATTTATCAGACGCCACAGTTCACCTGATGATGCACCGTTTGGTTTGTTACAACCACATGAGGTGTCACCTGAAAAAGCCTCCTTCTGCCTCCTACTTGCAGCCTGATCTAATCTACAGTCAGTAAAACCAAGGAAGCTCCACCTTAATTACGCATGTGCTGCCACAGGGCCTCGAGCAACCAGGGTGAAGAAAAACAACTGTTACCTGGTCCTTAACGGGAGTCACGTAGCCCTTATCCCTCCAGTCCAGAGAACGAGGGGCCTCCAGGAAGTTGGGCTCCAAGAACAGGGACCCCTTCACCTTTCTCTCTGCTTTGTGCTTGTAGCCGTTCATGAGCTGCCTGAACTCCTCGTTGGTCTGTGGGAACAATGTCAGGAATGTGAATAAAATGACATGATGCTGCACTTTACACCTTCAAACTTCTATATCACCTTTATTTTTGCATGAGTCGTGTTTTCCAGTGATATCTGCCCCATTCATCTTTCCAAAGGTTTAAAAGAGCCTTGATAAGTTTCACCATACAAGAATGTGTGTGTGTGTGTGTGTGTGTGTGTGTGTGTGTGTGTGTGTGTGTGTGTGTGTGTGTGTGTGTGTGTGTGTGTGTGTGTAAACCGCTGGCTCACCATGTCTCCAAAGTGGTTCATGCCCAGGCTGTAGGTGTGTTTGCCCATGGAGTGCTCCAGGTTGTGCAGCTCGACCTTCTTCAAGTTTTTCTCCCACACCATCCTCCTCCAGCCCTCCTCCTTCTGCAGAGACAAAACTCAGTCAGGCCTCAGCAGGACACAAGAGCACCAGGTTTTACAGAAAGAAGAAGAACAATGAATCACCTCGTGGTATTTTTTAGCGTGCCAGCTCTTCCACAGGTTCCAGTGCTCATCCAGCTGTGGGTCCAGATGGGGGGCTGAGAGGACCGAGCTCAGGCCAACGGCGAGTACAGCTAGCAGCAGCTTCATCATGGCTCCTACTGCAAAACAAGAAAACAGCGTCAGGATCAGATTTCAGAGGCGCGTTTCTGGAGAACTCAGCCCTGGAGTTCTTCACCGAAACACGGTTACTCAACACAATCCTTCTCTTCTTATTTATTACAATGACTAAGTAGTAAAACACATTCCCGACAGCGCAGTCATATCCTCCCCCCCGGGCCAAATGTGGGGCAACAGTTAGGCCAAACACACAAAAGGAGCCCGCTGGATCCCGGGATTAAACTAATAATAATCATCAAAGTGTATCCAAGAAAATCGATGCTGCCGATTTCCTCATCGCCATTTTCCTGCACATTCCCGAGCGGAAACGAGGCCAGACCCCGACAATGAGCAGAGCCTGTTTGTGTTTGTGCCGAGTCACGGGATCGGCTGTCCCGGCGCAGAGCCAAGAAACCGGGCCGTCACCGAAACTGCTACCAGGAAACCGAAAAGAAAACCAAAACTTGACCAGCATCCGGCCAGAAACACCACCTGATCCACAGCGGGCCGGGGTCCCGGCTTTTCTTGATCTATTTAACGCGAAGAGGCGAAAAAGCAACGATGGCTGCTACCGAAGCACAAACCGCAGATCACCGCACACACAGCCGAACGAAACACAAAGCGATGTGTGTGATGGAAACAACAGCAAAATGTTGATTATCATCGCTAAAAAAACCATTAAATGAAAAACGTGCTAAATTATAGATTTTTAAAACGGACACTGGTACGATGTTTATGCTAGGTTTAAAAGGCGAAAAAAACAATCCCACAAATAATTCTGATTAAACTTCCTGTTTCTAAAACGTAATCGTCAGACCTGAAAACGAGATTGAAAACTTCACTTACTCTAAAAACTCTCGACGCTGAAAGTGAAGAAAAATAACCTGCTGCCGTAACGCTGCGCTAAACTTTATAAAGGCTGCGCGGACACCCCAGCTGCTCCGAGGCTGCCCTGTGATTGGTCCGCTCTTGTTTGCTCCCAGGCTCCGCCCACACGGGATCTGATGTCATCATGGCAGCACGTGATTGTCCCCCCACCAGCTCTGCGGGTAGCTGTTGTTGTTGTCGATAGTTTTTTAGATAAGCGCGATTTTAAAAAGAATTGATTTAATCAGCGTGTTTTTGTTTGAACGTGTTTTCAGTCACCGAGCCTCTGATTGATCCCAATGCTGCTCAATACGCTGATTACAGACAGAAGTACTCAGGAAAACACTCAAAAGTACATCCAGCAAACTATTACAATGATTAGTAATAACGATTTATTCTGTGTGTTACTGAAAACACGTCTGCTTTTGTACTTTTATATTTCTGTGGTGTGTGGGGGACTTTTTAAAAAGTTAAACTGGTAAATAAATATACTGTTACTGAAAGTGTGTGGAGACTGAAGTGAAACCCCCACAGAGAACCAGGCCTGCAGGTTTTCTGCTGCAATTTGTTGTTTAACCAGAGCAGGAAATTAGAGAAAGGCTTCCAGATTCATCTGAAGACATGTCGTTTTCTTTGTGTGAAACTGCGACTGCAAAAATAGGTATGGACAACAAACACCCACAGAAGGCCTCTCAGTGAGTTTAAAAGTTGCACAACAACAGGAGCCTGAGCTGGAGGGTAAACACTGAATGTTTGTTACTGGGTCATAAAGGAGATTTGTAAGGGGGAAAGTTGTTAATCTGTAGTTTGTTTGTGTATGTTTTTGTATTTTCCTTCAGTGCACCCCGCCAGCACCAAATTTAAGGTTCACTTCAATAATTTTGCCGAAGTAAAAACAGGTTAAATTAATCCCTTTTTAGGTTATTATTTAATAAAAATAAGAGCTGATGATGATAGATGATCATATTATTTACTCTGTAAAATGAAGACGGTGCACTCTACCATCGTTTCCAAAGTATACTTTGTGATCCTTCAGGTGTTAGACTGTAACAGCCTGACAACGACCGCATTAACATACAGAGCAGCAGAGACGGGCCCACATGAATATACATGAATATACATGAATATACATGAATATACATGAACACTGACCCTGAGTCAATCAGTGTTCATGTGACTGATAAGACTGAGGGACTCTGAACAGGCTGTGATAGTCTGACTTACATCATGACATTTAGATTTTTATTACTCTGCAGGTTCAGATTTAAAATGCACGTAAACTGTGATGCACTAATATGTTACAACTTTAAAACACAATGTGTGGAAGTTTACACATGTGCCCACTGTGGCAGGTCCGTGTGAATAAGGGAGCAACTAAAAGCAGCTTCTTCTCATGATAATGCATCAGCAACAGCAGTCCAGTAATGACACGGTAATAATGTAACACAGGAATGAGACGTTTTGGGATGCTGCACTTCATCATAACAAAACTGCTGCACAAACATCTCAAGTTCACTCTGGATTCTGGAGCTTTTGCTGGTGTGTCTGTGTGATGAGATCAATTTATTTTCCCAGAGTAGCTGCTACACAGAAACTCAACAACTTTATAATTTAGGACCTCTGAGATCTTTCGTGCGGCCCATCAACACGAAGATGGATGTTTGGGCCTGAAAAGCGACGCCAAAGCAGAAGATGCATGTAGTTTGATAACAGTTGTTTCTCTTTCTTTACTTTGAGCCCAGTAAACGGGTGAACGCTGGTCGGAGTGTTTTGCTGCCTTTGAGCAGAGCCGGGTTTCATTTCTCCTGCTGGTTTCATCCTAATGCTGCGATACGGCTTTAGTTTCATGTTACCTACATTACTGCAGCGGGATGCTTCTGAACTTCTCCCCAAACTGGTTTCAGCACACTGAGTCTAAACCACACAGTTAAATACCAGCGATGCACATCAAACATCTGCCAGCAGCAGCAGTGATTCATCCACGTCTGCCCCTCTGTCCGTGTCATGCATCTGTGTGGTCACATATAGGAAGCGGTTAAATTAGCGTTCTTTACTGTACAGCAGTCTAAAAAAACACTGTGTCCTTCCTTGCATGCGTCTCTGCTGCTGAGCACAGCAGGCATATGACTGAATGTGTTGCTCAAGCAGAGGCACACATGACAGCGACTGGCCGAGTGTTTTCTGTGCGGTCATCCACCAAAAGCTTCTCTCAGAGGAATCTGTCAACACGATAACTGCCAGTGTGTTTCTGTCTGAACTTTATCAGCAGCAACAAGTTTATCAAAGAAATGTGATTTAAATCAATCAAGCACGCTGCAGAGGAGCACACACAGTGCTGGCTTATGAATGGATTTTCCTTCATGGTCTGAGCCATCATGTGGACCAGCAAAGAAGCTAAAAAAGAATCAACTCCAAATGTTTCTGTGTCACAAGAATATTTCAGATTCATGCGTCACCTTCTTACAAAACCATGAACCATCAAAGATGTTTCCCAAATTTGGCTGTTTGGATGAAGCAGATTTAGATTTCTCACATCCACAAACACAGATGAGCACAGTAGCAAAGTCAATGCATGGAAGTGAAACAGCTTTTACACTTTGAACTGCAACGTAAGAAAGATTTGATCTTTGAAAATAAAGATTGAGGCAGCGAGGACCAATGAGAAACAAGATCAGAATAAAAACAGAGTTTAGATGTGCTGCTCTGAGCACGAGAGCCTCTCAGTGTTTTTGTAAAAATGAAACTGTTTAGTTCCTAAAACTAAAAAAAACTCATTATGCAGAATCATTTTATTACTGGCTCATGATGGTTTTTATCACTGTGTAAATACTTTAATGCTGCGGATGAAGACGCGCGGCACTTTGTGAACTAAATGTTTCTGTCGTCGAGGCGACACATTCCTCTGATTAGGATGTTTAATCAGCACAAACTCTCCGGCGGGTTATCAGCTGCTGCGCGCGTCTTCCGACCCTGAAACAAAGGTTAACACACAGTGATCAACACAACACACACTCAGTGATACTGATGATTGTCAGTGATTGTTTCTGTTCACAGAGTCATTCAAATGTCTGCAGTCGTCATCGCTGAGGTGCAAACAGCCTCATTACTCACAGAAACACAAGAGTGAAGTCAAAGCAGCAAAGAGCCGAATGTAGAAATGTGAAATAAAAATCATGCAAATTGAAATATTCCAAACTTTTAAACTATTAGAATGAGAGAAATTCATTTGCTATCATTTATTAAAATAAAATAATGCAAAATAATAAAATAAAAATAACAAAACTGGTGATTAAATTTGATAAAGTAAAAAAAAAGAGCAACTCATTAACGTGAAAAAGCTGCCGTCAGATGAAAGTGTGTCCACGGCGTTACGTGAAGCGTGCACGGTTACATCAGCCGCTAAGAGCAGAGGTCACATGTTTGCATTGAGTCGTAAATATTTGCTTTCATAAAAAAAAGTATTTTTATTTATTTAATTATTCGTGTTTATGTTGCTTCACTTTTTAATTTCAGTCATAATTAATATTTTTTTTTAAATATTTTCATTTTTGTTTGGTTTTGTTCTTTGTGTTTACATCGTTTCATATTTGTGCCAATAAGAACGTGCTACAGAATTATGATCATTTTTAACCACATTTCTTCGTTTAGGTCAGCGGTCCCCAACCCCCGGGCCTCGGACCGGTCCGTGAGTCGTTTGGTACCTACGAGAGTTGAGGCTCAGGTGTGAAATGTATAGTTTTCAGGGTTTTTATCGGTTTTCAGCGTTATTTTGTTATCGTTTTTATCGTTAACTCGGTTTTCCTGGGTCTTTTCACGTGTGTTATGAATAAATCTTCTTTTTTTCGGTACCGGTACTAGTTTTATTTTGTTGTATTTTTCCGCGACACCTTAAAGGCCGGTCCATGAAAATATTGTTGGGCATAAACCGGTCCGTGGTGCAAAAAAGGTTGGGAACCGCTGGTTTAGGTGACTTTTACTCAAACGTAGTTTCGTCCACATCACAAAAACAGGTTTCTGTTAAACACACAGACTTTCACTGTTCATCTTAAAATGTTTTAGTTTGTTCCCGTGAAGCAAAAATCTTGAAATGCATTACCTTGTGGTTGTACAGTGCCAGGAAGTAGATTTATTGAATAAACTTCCATATTAAATACGTTTGAAGAAGCTAACTAGCGACGCATCGGTGTGTCACACAGGCCCGTTTGGACCACCTTCATGTTTCTGGACGAGGATCATCAGAGTCACTGAAGTTTTGCATTTTTATAGTTTGTTTCCAGTGTTTTCTTTCAGATTTACTTCCTGATGATAAACTTGATTTGAGCTTTTTGTTCATGCAAACATAGAAGACGGTCAGAGGTTCTCAGTTAGCGATGCGTCGCTGTGTCGATTGATCAGGTCTGTAAGCAGAAAGCACAGATTACGCCTCTACTTCAACGTTATGTGCTCATCATGTCTTTATCTTCTGTTTTGAAAACCCCTTAAAACGAGATTTATCGTCTGATTTTGACCAGTCGGTGAATATTTAGTGGATTAAGGAAGTGCGCTGCATGTATGTAATGCAGCGTATGGAGTCAGCTGATGCTTCTCTTGTTTCCAACAAACTTCCCTTTGGCTTTGCTGACAGGAATGAAACCAGTTTGTCTATACATGCAGTCTTTACCATCACATCCTCGGATGACCGACACGTTTCAGCACAGTCACATGTCACGCTGACTGCGTGGAGGTAAACAACAGTGACCATGTTAAGCTGACTTGTACAGTCAGACTCCACAGTGGAGCAGCTCCTTTTCTCTTTTTATGAAGGACGTCAGACACAAAGCAACACATGAGAAAAGACGCCACAGGTCTGTAAGACAAAAGACGAATCATGGAGACGGGCAAGACCGGAGGAAGTGGAAACACAGCAAATACAGAGAGGATCGGAGGATCGGAGGTTTTTGGGCCTGAAGAAGTGATCAGAGACTTTCAGTTGTGACTCAGAGTTTTACAAACACGTTTGGATGGTTCCTTTCAGTCATGTGACTGACGTGGCTGTTGCACTGTCCCATTTGTTTACCTGGAGAAACTGTTGGTTTGCTGTTTGCAGTGCGCTCTGGGTCATTATTGATCAGAGTTCTTCACAGCAAATCAGTTTTGCAATCACAACAATCACGTCATCGATAAACACCGGTGACCTGTGACCTTCGGCAGCCACGCATGGCCGTATCATAACATTCCTGCACCATGTTTGACAGATAAAGCTGTAATCAGGTCACGGATTCAATGAATCTCCTTTTCCCCCCTGACCCTCGTGACCCTCGCGGCCCTTATGGATGTTTTCTGTTTGTGTTTTTGAGTGTAATCAGATGTTTGTCGTAAACACAGGTTTTTGCTGTTGATGATCCGACTCATGTATGGTTTTAAAGACTCAGATTGTTGATTTGGTCGTTCCTAAAGGTTTCTCCGTCTCTCTCACAGGTTTAGTTTGGATTTTCAGTCTCAGTTGCATCAACGTCTGTTTGGACGTCTTTTTGAAAAGAAACCAAATATGAGATTAAAACCTGGAATCAGCTAAAGATATTTTATCTGCTAATTATGTCAAAGAACTGTTCATCAGACAGTTCAACCACTTTTTAGGCCTTGAAAATGTGAGATTATGTTTTAAAATGACACTAATTTCCTTTTTTAATGCAACGTTTTGTAAAAAACCTTTGAATTAAAGTTAAAATATCTTTGTTTGATTTCAAACCCAGTGTGCTGTTGCACAAAGTAAAACTAGAGTCCAAAAACGTGTGGGCCTAACTGTACATGAAGAACAACAGGCAGTGTTTATGTTCACTGAATTAACTTATATGTGTTAATGTATTCTTTGAGCATTTGCCTAATATGTTACCAGAAGCCAGATTAAAAAGAATCAGAGTATTGATATTAAACATGCTAAAGAAGCATTTTGCAGGTGCTGCCTGTACCAGCCAGCACAGACCCTGTAAACAAAACCCTCGGCACACTTTCCCAGATCAAACCAAACAATCCTGCTGTTGCTCAGAATCAGGTGACAGGTTCAGAAACATGTTCAACAGCTCGACTTCTTCTCTAGAACAAGTATTTCTTAACAAGTTGGGACAGTTTCCAATCGTGTGAGAGTCTCTGTGGGTGAACTAATGTGACGTCCCTGCTGCTGAAGCTCCACAATGAACCCAGAGGAGTGGAAACAACTCGGTGTGGAATTTGGAGAAGAGCAGGCCTCTGTCTGCAGCCCTTATTTCACAGCAATATCCAAATCTTTCTGATCCACATGAATCCCAGAAGGTTGATTCAGTTCATCTGGACATATTGTTTCAGTGCAGAAATATTTCACCATTCAATCAGATGACTGACTGCAGGTTTCCTAAACTTATAAACTGTATGTTTGCTTAACGACCAAAACTATCACCAGTGACTAACAATGGAATAACATATGGAAAAGAAATAGTAAAAACTTCTATGATTTACTCATGAAAGTGGCCACTTTCTCATTACTTCCATATATTGTTTTAGTATCCAAAACATACAAGTTTCATTTATATAATTTTTCAAAGGAATCTTATATCTGTTTTCACTCTTGTATGCTTTTCATACAAGTTTCACACAAGACAGATGCAAACTTTATAAGCTTTATAAATATCTTTTCCATATGGGCGAGCCGTGAGACTGAAAAAGTCTCTACTGAGTGACAAAACGTTTCTCCCACTCAGAGTGATACAGGATGAACTTTCTGGAGCTACATGATCACCATCACGATGGGATCTACATTAAGTTTGTCAAGTAATCCTGCTGCAGTCATCAACATTTTCTCGGTATTTGCCCGTTTCTTTTTCTGTAAAGCAGAAGCACTCTGTAAAACATCTTAGCGTTCACTGTAACCCTGATCAACGAAAACAGGAACAACCGCAGGTTTCTCTTCAGCTCTGCAGCCACAAAGAGTCAGAAGAATTCCTTCAACTTGCAATGACTTCACTCATTTCTTTAGAAATTAAAACATTTTTAATTAGAGAAAAAAATTATTCACAACCCTCCACATCCTACAGGAGCTTTAATAACTGCTGATATTTATAATCTTTTCTAAAGCCCCATTCCTTAAAGACTGCTCAAAGTTGTTTCGCTATTAATTAATCCTAAAATTTACATACTTCATTTTATCTTTATTAAAGATCTTTATTAAAGACTATGTAGCAGCTGTCTTACCTAATTACGGGACGATTTTTAACCTCAACAGTAGCTGAGCACATGTAGACGCACGTTTATTTGAAGATTTTCATTGAGGATTTAGAGTGCATCGTAGTGTAGCGCTAAGTTACAAACGATCTTCTTATGGCCTTCGGTGATGGACTCACCTTTGTGTTTATCCTGTTAGATAAACAGGCCACTCTGTACTGCAGTGGTTTGAATCGTATCTTACACATTACAAACAGGGAGTCTTCTTCTTACGTAAAAGGTTGTCATGGAGTTCCACAGGGTTCTGTGCTAGGACGAGTATTTTTTACAGTATACATGCTACATTTAGGCAATATTATTAGAAGCAGATGACATAAGTAAAACAATTAAACTACAAAAATATATACAAAGACCCTTTTTGCATATAAGTATATGGCCAGCAGGCACCAGTATATGTATATGAAGACCGTGATGGATCTTGGAGACTTTTTACCAGAATATACAAACATATATCGTATTTTCCACACTATAAGGCGCACTTAAAATCCTTGAATTTTTCCCAAACATTTACAGTGTGCCTTATAATCCAGTGTGCATTATGTATGAATTCTTGTTGTGCTTACTTATTTTGAACCGATTTTATGTGGTATATGGCGCTCATAAATCTGTCAAAAACATGCTTTAGTACGACTTTGGTAAGCTCCGAAGCCGCACCGCTTGATGGATTGTTGGAGCATTACGGCTGCCGTAGTCAGGAGCCTCGCGGAGTAATCTGGCATCTGGGTCTAAAACTCCGTTACTTCATATCGCAAAGTCAAACGAACACTGCAGCATCACTGAGAGTTAAAAACTGTCTAAATTCTTTCATCTTTAATAAAATGATCAGCGTTGCTGCTTTACCAGGTGTAACTATGAAGTTTAACATCCAGGCATCCATGAAAACAGGATGTATTACATTTAATGGAGTTAGAAGTTAGCAGGAAGTTAGCGGAAGTTAGCTCGCTAGCTTCCACCTAAACATGATATAACATGTTCTGACTGAGAGATTTCTGAAACAATTCAAACGTACAGGTCTGCTGTCACTTCCAACATAAATGACAGAAAACTAAACAGCAGTGACGTTTGTAGGGTTACTGAAGTTGGGCTAGCTGGTATATAATGTTGTGCTACGTGATTGCTAGCAACACAGCTATGTTAGCATAAACAGTGAAGCTGGAGGATGAACGCTAACATTTTTCCACTCGATAAAAGTTAACATGAAGGTTCCTGATGGTTAGAAACAAATGCAGTCACATGGCAGGATGCTGTAAACGGACCAAACTTCAGTCAGGAGAACAACTGAGATAATCCATCCGCAATACGAGGTTAGTGATTAATATACTGCAACAACACGGGAATAGAGCAGCTGTGATAGAATACAGCATTAATGAATCAATGGTACAGAAGTGGAGGAAGCAAGAAGAACGAGTTCAGTTCAGTTGACTTATCTGTTTTGTTTCGCTTAGCGCCTTATGGTCCAAAAAATACAGTATGTAGGTTTGCTTACTTAGAAAAAAAGAGAATAATGTAAAATTGAACCTTTAGTTGGATCTTACTAAAGCTTCTTACAGACTGCAGTGTGTAAACTTTGAGTGTTCGGTCAGTGCAAACTGCAAAGATGTTTTTGGAGCTCATCTTTAAAGTAAAGTCAGGTGTGTTAGTCCTTTGATTGATAGTGTGCAGACACAGACAGACAGGCTCCTGCTAATATGAGCAACCGAACTGCACATTAGAGTCATTGAACCAGCATTAATCAGCCCACCTGTGCTGGCACGCTGCACCTGTACAGTCTACTACGAACACTTAAATGATGCAACCACACTGGCATTAGGTAAAGAATTTATTATAAAATGTATTACACTATAAAGTGTCAGCAGTACTAAGAACATGGCATTCCAGGACATGCTAAGGATGTAACATAAATAGCAACAGAAAGATTTGTGCAATGCGGCGACTATTCTCCAAGGAGGAAAAGTCACCCGAGTCGGTCCCTCCTCGTCGACGGAAACATCTCAACCTCATCAGAAGCTTCCAGGGAGAAGAAACCGAACAGACAAACTCATCATAGTGATTCTCAGTTTTTACAAAACGATCCTCTGAAACACAGAAGAGTCTCTTCCCTTTCCGAACGCCACCTCTCAGCTCGTGTACTGTACAAGGCAGAAAGAGGAATGAACGAGTGTGTTTTAGGCACACAACATTGGCAATGATTATACACAACTCCGACAACAGCTTCAATAAAAAACAGAAAAATCAAATCGTTTCAGATCAGTTTGGGACATTTCCTTTCCTCGTGTTCCTGCGCACATGTTGGCGTCTTTGATTCATCTTTATTGTCACTATATGTTCAGGAAAGATGTGCAGTACATTCATTTTTGCCTCAGCAAAAAACAAACAGCTTAACAAAAAGCTTTGAGTATTTACATCACAGCTGACAGCTTGCTGTGTTGATTGGCGAGAAGAAAGTTTAAATCTGTGAACAGATGGTAACACTGGAGGAAGAGAAGCTGACAGCAAATACTGCACTCTGGCACGGAGCTCGTCTTTACACAGCGCGTCCTGAAAAAGTCCTTTACATCCGTCAAATGTCACTTCAGGAATGAAACCGTCCGACGCACACGTGCGCTGAAAAACAAGCTTCAGAGTGAGGGGCACAAACGTTACAAAACACCAGCTCGCACAAAGTGAAAATGCTTTTCTCTGACATTTCTGTCATCAGCAGCCTTTGGCCTTTTTCAGCTAACAATACTAACATCACGCCGCCGCTTCCCTGTGCTTGTGCTGACCGCGGCCGGGCTGCGGCTTCATGCTTCACAAAGACAAACTGAAAGAAGGCATGAAGCCACGCGCGGCCCGCCGACAACGAAGCTCAAATTTAGCTTGACAGAGGTGGCGTGGATGCCACTGTGCAAAACTCCGCGGACGGCAGCTTGATTAATGACGCCCCTGCGCCGGCGATAACGCTTTAAAAACCTGACGAGGAGGCATCGAAGAGGCGCGGCGTCAGCGTCTACTGTAACCGGCTGCTCGTTTAAGAGAAGTACAAAAGTACAGAAATCAACCCAATTATAAAAACCTTTCTGATTAGAATTTTAGCGTTTTAGTGAAACTTTCTATTCAAAGTACTCAGCGTGAGGGCGTCCTCAGCCTGTGATGGGTGAAACATTTACTTTGCAGCTTGTTACACTTTAGAAAGGTCAACATCACCCAATTCGACACAGTCCTTTAGAAAACCCTCCTTTTTCTGTAAAAATGGCTACGCTTCCCTTTGTGTGAATGAAAGACGATGTTTACAGAAACACTGATGTTTACAGGTCCCAAAGTTTCCCTGGAGTTTTCAGGAAAAGGAATCGCAGATATTAAAATGCGAGTACAAAGCAGAACGTTGTTTCTAAGGTTTTGGTCTGAGCAGAGTCAAAAACACGAACAGTGTTTAAATCCCTGTGAGGCTTCGGGGTGTCTCCATGACACCACAGAGACGGGATATACCTAATATCTTAGGCACTGAAGCCCCGCCCACCTGCTATTCTGGCCTACTTTTAGTGAGGGGCAGCCAATCCGAGGAAGGCTAGCTTAAAGAGAAAGGGGCAAAAACAGCTCGTTTCAGGCCAAGATAAACAGATAAATGCGCATTAGTTTGCACTGTGGATCATGCAAAGCTGCTCTAATACACCAGACTGCTGTTACTAAGTAAGCTGCTCTGGATTGGCAAAAAAGTGAAAAGTTCTCTTGACATTTAGAATATGCAAATTACATTTACATTGACATGGTCTGATATGATGTGCACTCATAAAACTGTTTATCTGATACGAGTTGATGTTTAACTCACAGCTGCACACGTGCGAAGGTCTGAACAGCGATCTGAAAACAGCAGCTGTGATGGTGAAGCTGAGGTTTGACTTCGACTGTCTGAGTCCAGGAGACTTTAAAGTCCAACTGGAGACCAAAACTGTAATAAGAGTTTATTCAAAGACAATCACGGGAAGTTCTGGGACCTGTAAAGGTTTCAGCTGTTGGATGGAAGAATATAGAAATCTGAACTGAGGAACATCAACAAACACACCAACCAAACATGAAGGAAGTGGTTCCACCCACTGCTGACACGCGTCGTCTCCACAAACACATCTGTGTGCGTTTGCTTTTGTGAAAAGTGAAACTTCCAGCACGAGAACAGGTCTCCTTTATTTTTACACAACATGGTCTTCTTCGTGTTAGTGACAGCCGCGAGATAAATAGACGTGTTAGAAATTCATTTTACTTTTATATCAACAAGGCACAGTTCTCCAAACATCTGGAAAAGACTTCTGCTTTGTACCAATGAGACTGGCTGTGCTCTTCAGGGAGGTAGAAGGCCACCAAGGCACTCTGAAAGAAATGCTGTAGATGTATTAGACGCTAAGCTGAACGACCACATTTCACATCAGTAAACCAGAAGCGAGGAGGGAGCTGATATTAGATGTAAGCGATGGATGGAGCGAGCAACACGACACACACTCAGCCCTCCGAGCGTGAGGTCCACACGGGCAGCTGCCATCTTTCTGACCACACGTGGAGAAAACGGCGCTTTCTCGGAGTGAGACTGGAGCGTGACAGCAGGAGGGACGTTAAGAAGCAGCAAACAACAAGATAGAAAGAGAAGAAAAACACAGAATTCCTCTTTGGAGCTCGGAGCGTTCGGTTCTTTCACGACATTCGTAGCGGGAGGAAAGCTCGACTGTACAGGTGTGGCGAGCACAAACACAACATCTGGTTTGCACGGCAACAAAACGGAGCGATTAAAGTGTGAGCAGCTGGACCGGAAAGATTGCACGAGTCCGTCGTGTCAGAGCGACCTCCCGACGTCTGGCGGGGACAGCGAGCCCTCAGCGGGAAATGACGGAGCTGATGGAGTTGTACGACGTGCCGCCGTTGCAGGTTGGCGGGTAGCCGTTGGCGGCTCCTCCCAGCGCCTCCGTGTTAACCTTAAACACGGGCGACGCTTTGAGCAGGAAGTCCGCGGCGTCGCGCCGGCCGAGCTCCCTCAGCTTCGCCATCAGTACGCCGACCCTGCTGCCCGCTCGCCCGCTCCACTCCTGCAGCAGAGCCGCCGTCGGGCTGGGCTGCAGCGCGGCCTGCTGGGAGTCCGAGTCCAAGTCCAGCTCAGAGGTGCCGTTTGGAGTCCCGTTGCTGTATTTGGCCACCAATTCAGTGAGGCCCAGGTTCATGGCCAGCAGGCACCAGTCTTTCCCCATGGCGTCTGGGGGGTCCAGCATGCGGCACAGCTTCCGGCGAGCCAGCAGCGGCACGTCCGATATGTGGACGTCCGTTCCCAGAATCCCTTGCTGGTAAATTTCAGCGCAGCCGAACGCCAGGATGCTGCCGAAGCTCTCCCGATAGCCGCCCATGGTGTTGGTGAGCGAGTTCTCTCGCTGGACTTGAGCCCGGAAGAAGTCTTTGGGTTGGTAGACCATGATGGGGGCGTGGTGTTCCCGCAGCTGCTGAGGGCTCAGGTAGTATTTGGCGGTGAGCTGTCCGGGCAGCGTGGAGGCCAGCAGGTTCTCTGTTATACTGCAGAGGGTGTCCAGCAGGGTGTAGCACTTGGCCCGCTCAGAACCATGTCCACGGATCTGAATCTCAACACCCTGCCCGTGGTTGACCAGGAGGATCATGGCCTCCACTCCTGCCTGGCTCACTTTGGCGCCGTTGGTCCACAGGTGAATATCTCCATCGTTGTCGTCGGCGCCGTCCTCCTCGGGCTTCTGCTGGTGGCTCCAGCGACACAGGTTCACCTGCAGCTTGTGGAAGAGGCCGCAAGGGAAGGGAGTGAGGTGCTCGGCCGGGACGATTCGGACGCCTCCGTAGAGCAGCGAATCCTCCTCCTCCTCTTCGGTCCAGGACCGGTGGAGGCCGTTTGTCTTGATGAGTGCGGGAACATCCACCATGGTGGGGTTGGTGACGTCCCGGGCGCAGACGTCCATGGCGTCCAGGATCTGCAGCAGCTCGTCCACGTCGCTCTCAGGCGCCAGGGCCTGCACCTCCTCCAGCCTGTAGCGCCCCCTGTAGTGGTGGATGGCTTTGGGCGTCTCCACGGAGAGCAGCTTGCCGAGGATGCTGCTGCAGAGCCATCGAGGCTCCAGCAGGACGACATCCTGCACCGTCTCACTCTGCATGATGTTGATCTGTGGAGGAGACGAGGGAGAAATGTGAGCGCGTGGACATTTATCAGAAAAGTTTATGAGACAAAGACAGAATACAGAAAGAAGCTGATAAATATTTAAGGAACAACATTAAATGGAACTTTTGCTTCATCTGTGAAAAAACATGCAAATAAATAAATAAAGTTTTGGTTCCTCATTCAGCTTCCTGAGCTGCTCTGGCACACAAACAGAACACAGTGTTCCTGCTGCTGTTCTCACAGATGAAAACCATCTGGTTTGGTTTGTTCAGGAGCCTGCAGTGCCCCCTGCTGGCACTCAGGAGTAAAACACCGACTCCTTTTTCCTGCTCCTGCTCAAACACTCACCTCCCCCATGCTGTGGAGCTGCAGGGCCAGCGTGCGCAGGTGATCCTGGCTCACCAGCGGGTTGATGTGCTCCTGCACGTCACTGACAAACTGCTGCCACGACATCAGCTGGTTGGGTCCGCTGAGTTTCCTCCAGGTCGGCAGAACGGCCAACAGACGCTCCGACAGCAGCGTCATCGGACTGCACCTCTGCAGAGACGGAGAAGGAAGCGGCGACAATAAACGACCACGCTGCGTTTGTTCAGGTATGAGGACATTTAGAATAAAGAGGACACGGCGAGTGAGAGTGCAGAGCTCACAGAGACGACGCTGGCTCGAAGCTCCTGCAGGTGACTCCTCAGCAGCTTCATGTCTTTCGAGTTTGAGGCTCCAGCGTCCATCACAAACAGTTTGTCACTGATCTGCAGGTCGTTCCCAAACCTGGACCAAAAACACCAAACTTTGTAACAAATCACTGAAATCTGTGTGATTAATACGTCTAATTTATTCTCATTTTAAAAAATCCTGCAGAGATTCTTTGAGGTCGCATCGACTGTCTTGACAAAAAGCCGCTCGGTTTTTTACTCATCAACATAATCTCCACTGACTGACGGCACTTTTTCAAGCATAAACATCAAAGCAACATTAAAACGATGATGTTTTGATACGTTCTAGGTTATAAATGAACTAAACCACAGACACATGACTGATAACATCACCACGAATGAGCTCCTGTGTTTGACACGATCAAACCAAATGGTTTAATCACCTGTTTGCAAACGGCTGTGCTGTCCAACATCCATTCATGGGACTGTTGAAATGAAATGAAACGGTCTGTGAGGACGGACTCTGACACACTCAGGACGGCTTTAAGGATCTGCTAACTTTGGATTCTCCTCCAACAAATGAAAAGATTCTCAAGCTCTCCTCACTCTAGATCTGGTTTTACAAAACATTAGCTCTGCTTTGTTAGCGGTAGGGCTGCCACAAACTATTATTTTGATAGTCGACTAGTCACCGATTATTTTTGCGATTAGTCGACTAATCAGATCATCATCCATTGGACGTAAAACGTACAGCTTATTGCACCAGCAGCATCTGCTCTTATATAACTATCATTAGCTTACAGCTTTAAGTGTGTAAGGTATGTGCTAACTAAAAATAAAGACAAGATGATAGTTTATTAAATTTTAATGAAATTTGCAGATTGTTTCGGTGAAGTTTAATAAACTCCTTGGCATCTAAAATATAACAGGACACCGGAGTAAATTCTCCAGCATCTCACACTTCTGATAATCAGCTGTCTGCTTGATGTTTATTCAGCTGTGTAAAAACTATAACTTTAATCTCAGCCAAACCGATTTACTCAGGAACAAATAAAATACTAAAAAAAAGCCAAACAATAACATTTTTAAGTTATCTAAGTGACTTATATATCATGTTTAACCTGAGTAGTGAAAGACGGCGGTGGGTTTGAAAACGATTTGCCGGGAGTCCGGTGTTCTCACGGCTCTAGTGAGCCTAGCCCCCGGCTAGCTATCGAGCTAGTGGGTAACAGACGTCTCCGAAAACGTCGGAGCGCTTTTGAAAATATGTGGTGTCTTGATAAACTGAGCAGATATTTGAGGTTTACACAGCTACATTCTCGCCTGAAAATATGTTAAACGTTTATTTTGTGACCCAGAAAGAATAATAAGAGTAATATTAAAACTAACTAGCTGCCGCCATTGTTGACAACTGAGCTGGGCCGCGCTGTGAATTCTGGGACACAGCTTCTTCTTCTTCGGGGTTTAACGGCAGCTGGCATCCTTGTACATGCAGTGCTGCCATCTTCTGTTTCAGTCCGTTATTACACTCTTAAATCCTACTACTTATTCCTGCGTCTTTTGTGATCTTACAAAGCTTCAAACGACGCGTCGACTATTAAATCAGTCGTCGACGATTTTGATAGTCGACGTAATCGTGACTAGTCGACTAATCGTGGCAGCCCTAGTTAGCGGTAAAACCGCTGAATTTGCTGTTGTCTGATCAGTAAGGCTGAGACGTCCGCTCGCTGTGACCGGATCATGTGACTGATGTGATTTAAGCTGGCACCACTCGGTGCAGTATGGAGAGGAGGTGCTCTTCACCTGTTCCTGACTTCCTTGAGCAGCGCCCTCTCTTTGTCGTAGCTGAACTCTCCGGAGAACGCTCTGGGAACGTCGGCGAGGTCGGCGTGCGTCGCCACCAGGACGACCGCGAGAGGCTGCTGGATCCGACCACCGAAAGCTGAAGAAAAGTTAAGATTGTGAACCGTCACAGTAGACAACTTATCATGGTCAGGTTGTGTAACTTTCTGGCTGCTGCAACAGCAAATGTAGTTCCCTCAGCCTCGCAGGAAACCGTTTAAATGAAGCTTCAAAAAGACCAAAACTACTCAGGAAACAAAGACTTTCAAACCTGCCGACTCTCTATTGTTGCAGCTTCTACTTCCTGTCTGCAGATCTGCTCCTAACCTCAAGCATATCGATGTTTTTAAGAAAAAGATTAAAGTCGACCGTCCACCGACCGATGGTTGGTCTGTGCTTACAGATGCTCTCCTGTGGCAGGGTGAGGGCCTTCAGCAGGTTCAGCCAGTAGGTGATGTGGCCCAGCTGGGTCTCGTACGGCTCCTCCAGGCTGAACAGCACCACGTGGATCGCCGTGACATCGTTGGCCGCAAAATAATCGTAGGTGCAGTAGTAGACCGGGTTTCCAGAAAACTCCCACACGCTGAAATCTCCCACGCCTACAGAGAGGGAGCCGAGTGAGCTTCGCTTGAATTTTACACACAGGTTTAACCGTGAGCGTCCTCCGCGGGGATCCTCGCGGCTCTCACCGTGGATGTTGGCGTGCTGGATGTCAATGGCCTTCGTGGCCTGCTCGTCAGCCGCAGACAGAGCGCTGTGCACGGGGGAGAAGACCTCCAGCACGCCTTTGGTCAGGCTGGGCTCGAACATCATGCTGCGACTCCTCACGCTCACGTTCTCACAGCCGGGGTACAGGTTGGAAATGCTCACCGACACTGAACACAGACATGGAGGAGAAA